>NC_060282.1:39251130-39484124 GCF_021613505.1 Equus quagga | reverse complement strand
AAATCAGTAGCATTTCTATACACTAACAATGAACTAACAGAAAAAGAACTCAAGAACTCAACCCCATTCACAATCGCAACAAAAAGAATAAAATACCTTGGGATAAACTTAACCAAGGAAGTGAAGGATCTATACAATGAAAACTACAAGACTTTCTTGAAAGAAATTGACGACGACATAAAGAGATGGAAAGACATTCCATGCACATGGATTGGAAGAATAAACATAGTTATAATGTCCATACTACCTAAAGCAATCTACAGATTCAATGCTATCCCAATCAGAATCCCAAGAACATTCTTCACAGAAATTGAACAAAGAATCCTAAAATTCATATGGGGCAACAAAAGACCGCGAATTGCTAAAGCAATCCTGAGCAAGAAGAACAAAGCCGGTGGAATCACAATCCCCGATTTCAAAACATACTACAAAGCTACAGTGATCAAAACAGCATGGTACTGGTACAAAAACAGGTCCACAGATCAATGGAACAGAATTGAAAGCCCAGAGATAAAACCACACATCTATGGACAGCTAATCTTCGACAAAGGAGCAGAGGGCCTACAATGGAGAAAAGAAAGTCTCTTCAACAAATGGTGCTGGGAAAACTGGACAGCCACATGCAAAAGATTGAAAATTGACCATTCTTTTTCACCACACACCAAAATAAACTCAAAATGGATCAAAGACCTAAAGATTAGGCCTGAAACAATAAGTCTTCTAGAAGAGAATATAGGCAGTACACTCTTTGACATCAGTTTCAAAAGAATCTTTTCGGACACTATAACTCCTCAGTTCAGAGAAACAATAGAAAGAATAAACAAATGGGACTTCATCAGACTAAAGAGCTTCTTCAAAGCAAGGGAAAACAGGATTGAAACAAAAAAACAGCTCACTAATTGGGAAAAAATATTTACAAGCCACTTATCTGACAAAGGGTTAATCTCCATAATATACAAAGAACTCACACGGCTTAACAACAAAAAAACAAACAACCCGATCAAAAAATGGGCAGAGGACACGAACAGACATTTCTCAAAAGAAGATATAAATATGGCCAATAGACACATGAAAAGATGTTCATCATCGCTAATCATTAGGGAAATGCAAATCAAAACTACAGTAAGATATCACCTTACACCTGTTAGATTGGCAAAAACATCCAAAACCAAGAGCGACAAATGTTGGAGAGGTTGTGGAGAAAAAGGAACCCTCATACACTGTTGGTGGGAATGCAAACTGGTACAGCCACTATGGAAAACAGTATGGAGATTTCTCAAAAAGTTAAAAATAGAAATACCCTATGACCCAGCCATCCCATTACTGGGTATCTATCCTAAGAACCTGATATCAGAAATCCCAAGAGTCCCTTGCACCCCTATGTTCATCGCAGCATTATTTACAATAGCCAAGACGTGGAACCAACCTACATGCCCAGAAACTGATGATTGGATAAAGAAGATATGGTATATATACACAATGGAATACTACTCAGCCATAAAAAAAGACAAAATTGGCCCATTTGCAGCAACGTGGATGGACCTCAAGGGTATTATGTTAAGCGAAATAAGCCAGTCAGAGAAAGACGAACTCTATATGACTCCACTCATAGGTGGAAGTTAATATATTGACAAGGAGGTCTGATCGTTGGTTACCAGGGAAAAGGGGGGGTAGGGGGACGGCACAAAGGGGGAAGTGGTGTACCCACAACATGACTAACAATAATGTACAACTGAAATCTCACAAGGTTGTAATCTATCATAACATTAATAAAATAAATAAATAAATAAATAACTTTCTAAACAGGTAATACATGAATATGGCAAACAAATTCAAAAGGTGTAAAAAAGCATAAACAGTTAAACGATGTCTCCAACCCCTTACTCCCCTTCTCCTCAGTTTCCTACATCAGAGGTAACCACTGTTTCTAGTTTCTTGTATATCCTTCCAGAGACAGTCAATGCTTGTACCAGCATAAATGTATATATCCTGAGACACACACACATACACAGATGGTAGCAATTATGCATGCTGTTCTGCATCTTGGTTTTATTTTATCATGTAACAATTTATCTTGGAGATCTTTCCATATTAATTTAGTTGTATGGATCTAGCATGATTTATGTAACTAGTTCCTCATGGATGGACACTAAGGTTGTTTTCTATCTTTTTTTTTACAAATGACTCAGTGAATGCATTACAACATAATTTAATTCTATTTATTGGGTTAGAATTGTATTCCCCATTCTTATTTAAATGAACATACATGGTAGTATTTGATATTTCTCTCTTGCCAAGAAATGTTGACGTTTACTTCTATGGTAGTGTGTTTTTAATTTTTCTTTCTGCAGGTCAGTTGCCCTGATAAGAAAATTTCCCAATCCATGTCAAAGTGGCAAGATGTAATCTGATTTCAATAATTTAGAATTTCCCCCCTCCAGTTTTATTGAGATATAATCGACATATAACACTGTATTGCTTTTAGGTGTATAACATAATGATTTGATGTATGTATATACTGTGAAAATGATTACCACAATAAGTTCAGTTACTATCCAATAATTCAAGTTTAAAGTCACCTTGGAAAGGTGGAATCTTTTTGTTTGGTTGTCAAATGATTCATTAGATTTCCAACTTTTAAGACATAACACTGTCTTAAATCAAGCAGTAAGTCACTTAAAAAAGCATTTATCTGGTAATCTGTATAAAATAAAACAGCAAAGTGGATTCTTAATACTCCTCAATGTTGAAAATAGTAGACAAGAGAACATCAAATGTGGAAAATGACTTACTTGTTTAGCTTCTTCTGCCACCCCTCCTGGCACAAGCTGTCCACTTGAAGGGTCCATGCCTATCTGTCCTGAAATGTAAACAGTCTTGTCCACTAACACGGCTTGACTGCAATGAATAGAAATCCAGTGTATATAAAAAATATAAATATAAACATAAAATTCAATGCTAAAATATTTCTTTGCTAGGACACAAAGCACAAAATGTAAAATAAAAAAATTGATAATTAGACTTCATTAAAATTAAAAACTTTTGCTTATTGAAAGACATCTTTAAGAAAATAAAAATGCAAGTCACAGATTGGGAGAAAATATTTGCAAAATATATATCTAACAACGGACTTGTATCTAGAATATATAAAGAACTTATAACTCAATAATATGAAGACAATTCAATAATAAATTGACAAATGATTTGAACAAATACTTCACAAATGAAGAGCTAAGGAGTACATGAAAGATGCTCCACACTATTAGTCATTAGAGAGATGCAAAACCAAAACCACAATAAGATACCACTATACACAATAACACATCACTGACAAGTACTGGTGAGGATGTGGAGCAACTGGAACCCTCATACATCGTTGGTGGAAATGCAAAATAGTACAGCCACTCTGGAAAACAGGTTGGCAGTTTCTTAAAAATTTAAACATACAACCCAGCAATTTCTTTCTCAGGCAACTAATCAAAGGAAATGAAAACATACGTCCAAAGACTATACATGAATGTTCATAACAGCATTATTCATAATAGCAAGAAAGAAAAACAAAAAAACAACGAATAAAACCACCCACTAATAGAGCCAACTAAAAACTACATATTAATTGATTCCACTTAGATGAAATTCTTGGAAACACAAAATAATAGCAGCAGAAAGTAGATTAGTAGCTCCCTGAGGCCAGGGGTAGGGGTGGGGATAGACCACAAATGGGTATGAGGGACATTTTGGGGGGTGATGGAATTGTTCTAAAATTTGGCTGTGGTAGTAGATGCGTGACTCTATATACATTTACTGAAAACTCATGGAACGCTACACTTAAAATGGGTGGATTTTATATGTACCTTATACCTCAAAAAAGCTGTAAAACAAAAAAATGCAATGCCAAGAGCACTCTAAGAAAATAAGTAATTATTCTCAGACAAGATTAACCACTGCTTGTTGAAGGGTAAATTAAGGATCTATCTGTGAGGGTACACTTCACTTCTGCAGAGTGTTTACTTGCCAAACTGAATTTTTCTGTAATGAGGATGCTAAATTTCAGAATAAGGATAAAATCAGGCTAAGATAAAATCATAAAATAAGGATAAGGACAAAAGGAAAAAAAATAAGCTACAGTGAGCCCTGAAAAGAGTCAAACAAATCACTTAAAAGGAAATTTATTAGTTTTTCGATAAAGAAAGTCTCTGTTTCTTTTTCATTGCAGTAAAATATATATAACATAAAATTTACCATTTTAACCATTTTTAGTTCCATGGCATTAAGTATCCCATTTAAAAAACATTGATAAAGAAACCTTAATATCACTTTAAATTTAGAAGTAAAATTTGTTTTACCATTTCTATGCTCATTTAGAAACAGGATATTTTCATTTCTGATCTTCTAGTTCTCTCTATTTTGTTTCCAACATGCTCCAAACTTTCCTATCTTTTACTTTATGAAGTTTCCCGATTTTCTTGACCATATCTTTTCAGTTTATAATTTTAAATATAAAATTTATCATCTTTCTTCATCATTTTTTGAATAAGAGAACATTCATATAGTTCAAAAACCCAGAAAATATACAAAGCTTCACAATGAAAAGTCTCCCTTCTATCCTTATCCTCCATCTGCTCAGATCCCAGCCCTACAGAGAATCATTGCTCTTCTTTATATAGTCTTCCCAAGTTTCTTTGGAAACTTTATATATGTGAAGAAATATGTGAAGAAAAACAAACATAAATTTTCTCCCCCTGTTTACACAACATACAGTATATTAAACACTCTTCAATACTTTGCTTTTTTCACTCAACAGTATATCATGATCTTTCCATAACTATTTGTAGAATGCTGCCTTATTCTTTTAACAGCTGCATAGTATTTCACTGTATGGGCGTACTTTAGTGACCATAGATTCCAATATTTTGCTATTGTAAACAAACTACACCGAAAACCATCACGCACAAATACATCGGCTTCCCTGGGCAAGTAACTAAGCCTTTCTTTCTTCTGAACCGCAAAGGTTTATAGTGTGGCTCCTAGTATGGGCTTTGGAGAGCCGAAGAAGGTAGATTTAAACTTGGTAACAAGATTTAGAAAGTCTAGGAATTCTTCTCAACTATCTGGCTTTCACCCTGGCCCACAAACAGATCTATTGAGTTTGTTAGTGTGGAAGCTTTTCTTAGGTTGAATATTATCAGCTAACGTTGTTTCTATTAACTGTCCTGTGTAAAATCAGGCTACCCTAGGCCCTTGGCAAAGTACCTTTAACTCTCCCCAGGCTTGAATCATAGTTTAAGCCCATATGCATTATCACTGATCAAAAACTTTACAATAGTAAAAAGGAACTCATTTATTCTCAGAAAATTAAAAAGTAAGCCCTAGACCTTTGAGACTGTATGAGCTATGTGAGTTACCTCATAGATCAGTAAAGAGATTGTTCATAAAAATAATTGGATAGTTGACCCTGAGTATAAGAATCCTGATATCCATTGACAAGTCATTAGGCTCCAGAAAATTTTAAAGTGTATTTCCTATTTCCAGGTCAAAGTGTAATAATACTTTCAAAAGCATCCTAGTATTCTCATATCATAATCTATGCCAAATGGACTATCATTTCATTTTATTTATTTCATTTATAAAATTTTATGACTATTTGGATGGTGTGTTAGCAAATCAGAAAGCAATGCAATAGTAATGTGATGTTGAAATCTCTCAAGGTTCTGTCCCTGAGTATTTCTGAAATGTGCTGAGCTGATTAGTTACTTAGTAACCACACCCCATCCATCCCAATGCCAGGGACTGAAGGTTCAACACATTTGAATTCTTCCTGGAGAAGACTCAGCATTTTCAAAAAGTATGCTCACTACAAACTCCATGCACAAAAATTGTTGTTTCCAAATGGTTCTTAAAACATGTCCAATTAACTTTATCAGGATATAACTAGTTAGCTGGAGTGCGTTTTTTTCTTAAACATAAAATACTGAAAATTAGCACCATTTCTAGTGGCCATTTTTGGATGCAAAAAAGCACAAGAGGCACAATGTCCTAGAAAGTCTCCACACAAAGAAGCTGGTTGATGGCTTTTCTCAAGTCATGCTGGTAAATTTGTATAATGATTCCCTCCTTTTTTGCTTGCAGCTTTATAAAGATAGCTGACCCCCACCTCCGAGTCAGCTAGGGATATCACTGCCATGCTTTCTTTCTTGGACAAAGTACACACTCAAGAAGGTGTAGGCTCCAGGCTCTACCGTCACTTGATTTTGGTTTTTGTTAAGGGTCGCTTTCGTTCTGAAGCAAACCACTGGGCCATTGAAGGAGAGGGATCAGGGCAGAAGGAGGAAAGATTACTGATTTTTACTTTTACTGTAAGACTCCTTTAACTATTCTTAATGTCTTCTCCAAATTACTATCAGAATTCTCTCCTTAAAAGAGATCTGATCATGTCACTTCCTCTTCAAAAGCATTTGATAGCCCCTCACTGCACACCAAACGAAGTTTACGCTCTTCAGTCTAGCATTGGGAACCATTCCAATCCAGACCTTGCTAAAAGTTAATTTTTAGCAAAAGGCAAAACAAAAATTCAAAGTTCCACTCAACTGGTGTTTCACAAAGCGTAGATAATACACATTGAATCACAGTAAGGAAATGATTCTCTTCTCAATTCTTTTTCAATTCTTCTGTGCAGGGGACAGTAAACTAAATGATTAAGATTGAGCTTTGGAGCTCACTGCTTAAGTTCAAATTCCATCACACCAGCTCTTAGTGGTGTGATTGAGCAAATTATTTAACCTTGCATACATTATTTTCTTCATCTGAAAAATGGGGACTATAATAGTAACCGTGCACATAAAGCACCCAGAACAGTGCCCAAGCTGAGTAAGCATCAATAAACGTTAGCAATTATGACTTCAATCCTCTGATTACATGAAGGAGAAAAAATAGCATTTTTAGAAAACAAGTTAAAGAAACCTATCACTTTCAACAAAAAGAGAGCAGGTTTTGGGTTCTGAGCCAACTACAGTATCTAGTAGAATTTAATAACACTTTATTTAATTAATTTATTTTTTTACTGTTACCTTCTATTGGGTTGCTTTCTATTTAGAGCACTGCTATAAAGTTTCCTTTTTAAATCTGTTAAAAAAAAAAGTGAGCCACCTCAAGGAAAAGTGTTCAGATAGGTGGTACAAAGATTTGGCAAATGAAAAAGAAGAGTAAAAGTGGTATGTGGATTACTAAAACAGCCTCTAAAAAATCTTCATGCCATGTGTTCCTCCACCTCTATGCCCCGTCATTCCTTTCACCTAGAATGCCCTTCACTCCATGACTTCCTGTTGAAGTCCTCAACAAAGTAATTTAAAAATCCGGGGCCACCTGGTGGCGTAGTGGTTAAGTTTGTGCTATTGTGTGCTCTGCTTCTGTGGCCCAGGGTTTGGTGGCCCACATTCTGGTGTGGACCTACACACCAGCTCATCAAGCCATGCTGTGGCAGCATCCCATAATACAAAATAGAGGAAGACTGGCACAGGTGTTAGCTCAGCAACGATCTTCCTCAAGCAAAAAAGAGGAAGACTGGCAACAGATGTTAGCTCAGGCCCAATGTTCCTCACTGAAAAAACCCCATCAAACCTCACAACAGTACTATAAATGGCAAACCCAACTTTCAAACCCAGCTCAAGCACTACCTCTCACAAGGAGCCTTCCTAAATCTTTTTCTTCCTCTGCCCCAAGTTAGCATCATTTTCCTCTTTTGCCACTTCCCCTCCCCCATGCTCCCTCACTCCCACTGCAGTTTTTAACCCTACTATAATAATTACTGTTCTGTTACTTATAAGTGCTATTTCTCATGGCAGTGTTGTATAGAAGGGGGAGCTAGGGCTTGTTCAAACAAAGCTCTGTCACTTACAGACTGTCCGACCTTGGACAAGGTCACTTTGAGCTTCAGTTTTCTTTTTGTAAAAGGGATAGGACTTAGAGAAGAAGGTGCTTTTCATGGTGCCTGCCAGACAGCATGGACTAAATTAAAATGTTTCTTTTTCTTTCCCTCATATGTGTGAATGTCTTTTACACTGGACTGCTCTCAAACATTTTTGTATCCCCTGCAGTACGCAGCATACAGTAGGGTACTCAATGCATGTCTGTCATAGCCCAAGTGTGTCAGCTGTAGAAGTGTTTCTAGCTGTAGTTCTAATTTTAACAGTGAACAGACACTATAAACTATACATTTAAAAAGGAAAAATGGAGAAAGGGTTACAGGGCATACTTTAGTGAAGAGTTAAAAATAAAAATTATATTAAGAAAAAAAGTCTCTAAGAGTGCATATGAAAAGATCCAATAAAGTGGCAACATCTTAAAATAAACTTAAAAAAAAAGAGAATTAGGGGAGCCGGCCCGGTGGCCTGCTGGTTAAGTTTTGAGGAGATGTGCTTTGGCGGTCCTGGTTCATGGGTTTGGGTCCAGGGTGCCCACCTATACCACTTGCCAGCCATGCTGCTCGGCAACCCACACATAATGTGGAGGAAGATCAGCACAGATGTTAGCTCAGGGCTAATATTCCTCAAGCCAAAAAAGGGAATTAACCTTTCTATTTAACAGGGCTTCTGACAAGTGGAAATAAATGTACACAGGGTACACTTTCTGACCAGTATACACATATTTAGCTACAGCATGTCAGGCAATCTTAGAATATGATCTTTGTTGTGATTTGTATTTGATTTTACTAGTGGGAAGTAAGCATGGGCAATGAATTCATAAACATCACAAGGCATCTATGCATTACTGTAAAAACCAGTGTCTCTCTGAGATGTGCGGGGATTTGCTAAGTATTTCTGTGAAAAGAACTCAGCCCTCCCCAGGACACCCACATCTGTGGATGGGATTACTCCTTTAAATAAGGAGTGGGTTGGACCAAATATTATGCTAAGTGAAAAAAGTCAGTCACAAATGACCACATACTGTAGGATTCCATTTAAAGGAAATGTCCAGAACAGGCAAATCCATAGAGACGGAAAGTAAACTAGTGGCTACCAGGAGCTGGGCGAAGAGCAGAAGGGAGAGTGGCTAGTAATGGGTATAGGGTTTCTTTTTGGGGTGATGACAATTTTCTGAGATTATATAGTGGCGATGGCTGTACTACTTTGCGAGTACAATAAAAAAATCACTGAGTTGTACACTTTAAAGGGGTGGATTTTACGGGCATGTGAATTATATCTGGATAAAGCTATTACAAAAAAAAAAAAAGTCCACAAACAAAAAATGGACCGCTTCTAACCGAAAGGAGCGTATGGTGGGCTGGGCTACCAAGCGAGGCAGCCCCAGCTCGGGTTAAAGTTCCCCGGGGAGCAGTGGGGCTCCTAACTAGCCGTGGGTCTCCGGGTGCGCGCTCCCTTTCCCGGACGCAGTTTCCTGGCGCGTCGATGAAGTTGGCCGATGACCCCGAGGCCCACCACAGCTCTGACCCGGAGTGGTCAGTCCCAAACCCCCGACCCTGCACGCCCGGAGTCGGTCCGTGTTCCCACATGCCTTGTTACCTGTAGGGACCAATGGCCCCTGGGGCTTTCGCGGTGCTGATCACCTTTCTAATCAAGGACGACATGGCTAATCCTTTTCTCGAGATCCTTATGAGAGAACAACTCCGTACACTACCCCGACTCCCGTCTCTCGCGACTAAACAGCTCAGTACAGACTCCCTGCAATAACGCGTCTCCCGGTGGTTTCGCTCGGCATTCTGGGAGGTGTAGTTTCTGCCAGACTCCGGGCCACGTGGAGGCAGCCGTCGGTCAGGCGCATGCGCCCTCCAGGTTGCTTGCCGCGCACATCCCTTCGGAGGGGACTGTCGCAGAGCCTTGTCATTCTGACCCGAGGAGCCCTGGCTTCCTCCCTCAGAGCGTCTGGCAGGTAGGTAGTGAGGGGCTGGTGTCCGCCAGGGTCCTGGAGTTTGAGGGGAGTGTGTGTGGCGGCCCCGAGCCCGGCACCCGCTCTCTGGCCCGGCTCCTCGCTCCATCTTCTCTTCCTTAGACCCGCTGACCTCCTCTTCGTCCCTTGCTGCTTACGCCTGGACCCCTCTTCCCGGCCTCGCACCTCCTTCGGCCCTGTGCTTGAGCCGTCTGCATTTGTCATTTTCTCGCATTGTCTGGCCTGGCGGAGGTCGTCGTGGGAATGGGCTTGCACCCCTCTTTTGCCACCCTAAAGGAATAAGACGGGTCATTCAGGGGACCACACTGAGATCTGGGCATTGTCCACCTTCCCGCTCCTCCCATGTTCTCTTCTCTTGAGTGCTCCTCCAGCTTTACAAGGTCTCTACTCGTTCTCCTTCGGTCTCAACAGAGTGAGTGGGATCTGATTTCAAAAAGGAAGATATTGATCTTGGTCCAGCAGATGGCCCCAGAGCTGGTCTCTTGGCAGATATTCAGTCATGCCGTGTCAGGAGAGGTCGTACTTGGCTAAATATTTCTTATTCTGTAAATATGCATAATAGGCCCGCTTCACTCCTTCAATTTATACGTGCCCGTGTGCGTTTTAACAAGTATATATTGAGCCCCTACTTTGTACAAGGCTGCTAGGTGCTGGAGATGCAACACTGAAAAAGACAGGTAAGATCCCTGTTGTACCCTGCTTCTAAAACGTAATACGAGAAAATCCTCTTTATTCCCCTTCATTTTGTCCTACATTCTGCTAAGATTTTGGCTTTTCTACTTTTGGCTCAAGAATCTTTAGAGCTTTTTCCTGGGTTTAGGGCTTTCAGCATGGAATAAAAGACCTTCCAGTCTGGCCTCCCCTTGCCTACTCAGTTTTATCCTCCTGTACTCTCTTCCCACTCTAGTTGTCCAGAGTACTCACTCCTGAATTCACAGTAGATTCCTGAATACTCTTTCCTCCCTATTGCAAGTTCCAACTAACTAAAATCCTATTTTCCTGTTGACTTTTTCTGCAGATTCACACTTTTTCTTTCCTTTATTCAGTTTCCTATTGTGCTGTACTGCAAAATTAAGTATTTTATTATATGTGGTCTTATTCTTGGGGAATTAGATTCTTTTGTGTTTTAAAAACAGTGAATAGAGCCAGACTGCCTGGTTTGAATCCCAGCACAGTCACAGCTTACTGGCCTCGGGCAGGTTATGTTACCTCTCTGTGCTTCAGTTTCTTCATTTATAAAATGAGGAGAGCACTAGTAGCTTCCTCACAGGGTTGTGAGAATTAAATGAGTAAGGCATGTAGGCTAGTGCCTGGCATATAAAGTTCTCAATAAATGTTAGCTGCCTAAGATGACCAAATTCCTTAAGGAAAGAGGCCACATTCTTTTTTTTTTTTTTTTTTAAAGGATTGGCACCTGGACTAACAACTGATGCCAATCTTTTTTTTTTTTCTGCTTTATTTCCCCAAACCACCCCTGTACACAGTTGTATATCTTAGTTGCAGGTCCTTGTAGTTGTGGGATGTGGGACGCCGCCTCAACGTGGCCTGATGAGCTATGCCATGTCCACGCCCAGGATCCGAACCCTGGGCCCCCGCAGCGGAGCATGCGAACTTAACCACTCCACCATGGAGCCAGCCCCGAGGCCACATTCTTGTATTAATTTGGTATACACACATCCCAAGAGTATTATACACATAGTAGGTACCCAAAAGCTTGTTAAATTTGACTAAACTGGATAATTAGGCATTAGTACGACAGACCTGTATTCGTTTGCCTTTGTATCTGTTGCATTCATGATAATTCTCTGTAGAAGGACAAGTAAAGACTAGCACTAAAATATTGAAATGCTTTGAGAACAGCTTGGTTCTGCTACTCTGAGCTTCCTTACCTCCTAGTATCGCCTCCTTCATGCAAGACCCTTTGGATTTCCCTTCAGTCAGCAAGGAAAGAGTTAATGACAGTTGCATGGGGGCTTCCAGGACCTTTCTCCAGCTCTATGGATTGTGTCATGTCTGTGCTGGTGCCTCTGTTGATGTGATTATCCCCTGGGTTCAAAATAGCCGTTTCATGATGTCATCTAGTATGGTTGTGGTGAAATATTTACACATATGATATACATATTATTTTAGTAGAATTGCTTTTTACTTCTCCTTTCCATTACAGTTAGGGCACATGTTGTAGGGCATGTATTGGTAAAAGCTATGTGTCTACCAGGTTATGTTATTAATGAGTTTCATTTCAAGATAGAAAACAGGTATTTCAAACTCTTCAGAAAAAGAGAGAGATGTTGAGTTTGAGAGTTGAGAACTACTGAGTAAATCCATGAGACTCCACCAGGTTTTTGTCCTTTATCCTTCTTACTTCAAATTGAAGTCTTTTTGTTGTTATAAATTAAAAGTTCAGATGGCCTCATCTCATTAATAGAAATGAAAACATCAATAATTTATGTTCAGTGTTTGTAGAGATTATCATATCAGAATACTGTGTTCTATATTTCATTGATTCAGGTGGCTCTTGTTTCACCTAAAATTTTTAATCAAATGTTTTAGCTAATTTAATTAATTTTTTTTACCATGGCATAGGGATCTTATATCTTGTTTTTCATTCTTTCAACATACTTTGTGCAGTGTCCTCATTGGTATATGATTTAATTATTTGGCATTGCAAACTGGAATATACTAATATGGTCTCTTCCATCAATAGAATTATATTTTTCTATTGAATGAAGTTTTTGGTGTTCATACCATTCATGGCTCCTCCAGAGATCCCCCTTGTTATGAATCCCTGTTGCAGAGCAATATCATGATAACCTTTTGATACTGTCAATTCACCTGTAATAAATGAAGATTTGTTATATTGAAGGATTAAATTTTGAGTCACATGAATACTTATTAAATTTATTTTTGAATGGAAGTTCTCTTTCCCTGTGCTAAATTTATTACTTTCTTTCCAGAAATGTCTAATGCAAAAGAAAGAAAGCATGCTAAGAAAATGAGAAACCAGCCCACTAATGTGACTTTGTCTTCTGGCTTTGTGGCTGATAGAGGTGGAAAGCACCCTAATGGAGGTGGAAAACCTTTCCAAGCTCAGAAACATGGTAAGAGACACACGGTACTCTCTCCACTCCCATTTGGATCCTGTTTCTTTTGTCAATTCCTTTTGATAGTCATTATCTAAATAGTAAATGACCTGAATTAAAAACAGGTACAGATACAGTTGACCCTCATTATTTGAAAATTTTATATTTGCAAATTCACCTAGTTGCTAAAGTTTATTTGTAACCCAAAAATTAATTTTCACGGCACTTTCACGGTCATTCATGGGTGTGGGAAAAGTGGGAAAAAGTTTGAGTTGCCCCGTGTGGGTGTTCTTAGCTTAGGTTCCCAGGTGCCGTCTTGTTTCAGCTTTCATACAGAGATGGCCAGAGGATGGAGACCGTAGTGAGCAGTGCAGCATAGTGCAAGAAGCTATGGCTCCGACCAGGGTTTGAATTCCAACTGTGGGACTGCCTCAGGCAGGTCCTTAACACTTCTGAACCTCATTTTCTCTTTGTAAGATAAAAGAAATAGAATCTACCAGGATCAGTTTTTACCATTTAAGATTATAATCTATGTGAGATATGTATGTGTATATGTATATATGTGTCTGTGTGTGTGTACATATTTCCCCTAGGAATTCTGGTTCAGTATTTTCTAATTCAGTGTTCACTCTGACTTTACAGAACATAACTATTGGGAATAATGAAAATTGGCTATATGTATTTTAGAGCTGATATATTTTATATCTACTTTAACTGCTATAATTAAATTACACTTCTGTATTTCCAAAAAAGAAGTACAGTGCAGTCATCATATCTTCATTTGACTTGTGTGCTTTAGAACCTTAAAAGGTGATATGAAGGTGATAGTTGTTCATTGGGCAGTGATAGAAAGTGCCAGTTTGGGAAGACAGCAAGCAGGTGACCAAGAACTTTTGGGGCACACTTTAAAGAATAGTGTACAGTGGGTCTGATTAAGTAAGTTTTAGATTCATATTCAAAAGATCTACATTCAGATCCAACAGTTGATCCTCCCATGCCATGTGATAACCTTAACATATATTATCTTGTTTAAACCTTACAATGACAAACCTTGTAACAAGTTTCATGATTAAAGGGGCTTAATAATGAACACTATAGCAGAAACACCATAAAATTCTCTACTGCTCTCTCCCTCCATTCACAGACAGGGATTTGATGCTGTCTTAAGGTCAGAATGGTTTCAATGCCCAGACATTTGTATGCAGACTCTGCTTTTATTTCCTGCTTTAATTTAACGTAGCCTCCCAACTTGAGTGTGCCAGAGAATTACGATAAAAGACTGAACATGCAAAATCATGTGGATCGTAGTAGTGAAGGGAGCTTAGATTTAAAAATCCATGTTGCACTATTTATATGGAGAAAGCTCCCTTGTATCAGTTATATCCAAGGTTCTTTCATGTGTCTACTGACATGATTGGCTAGTGTGCTGCCTACTAGCCATGTCACCTTGGGCAAGTTAATTCACCTCCCTAACTCCTCTTTAAAGAGAGGATAGTAATAGTCATCTTATAGCGTGGTTGTAGGATTAAAAACATGATCAGTGTTGCCACCCAGCATATGTTGTTCTCCACTGTAATCCTTAGCCCTGATAAAAGTGACATATTTCTTTTTGTTTTCTTTTTGAAAATATGCTAGAACCTGATTCTGGAACTTCACGACAGCGGCAAACCAAAATGACCCAACATTCACCACCTGAGCCTGATGTCAGTGAGCAGTCTTCCTCTAAAGTAATGTTTAAAAAAAAGGGAGGATGGAAAGCAGGCCCTGAGGGCACTTCTCAGGAGATTCCCAAGTATATAACTGGTAGGTATTTGGAAAGAAGTGATGTTTGATTGTACTGTGAGCTCTTTGTTTCTAATGCAGGCAGCTTTCTAAAGCCCTCTGTCCTCTCTCGGGCCTGCCTCTCTATCTCTCTCCTCTCGTCCCCTCCTTCCACTTCAGGCCCTTCTTGCCTCCAGGCTGGACTTTGGTCATAGCCTCCGTGGGCCTGATTGCTCTCCCTTCTTCTGTTTCTCTCCTTTCTCTTACCTGTCTTCTTGTAAGTCCTTATTTGTGAACTCTTCCTCTTTGCCTCAAAATCTTCCCTGTCCCCTTACCCCACTTTTAAAAAATGTAAAATGCCATCTACACTGCTCAACATAGCATTCTTCAAAGATGCAACCAAATTTAACAGTTTGTTAAATCTGAGTATCTAAGGGCAACCAAGACCTCTAAATACCTGTCTCCAGGCGCTTTGCAGCCTCATCTCCCATCGCCCCCCCCATCACTCTCACCCCCACTGCTGCAGAACCCTATGTTCCTTGTACATACCTTAAGGGTACCTTCTGGTCTCTATGCCATCTTGGAGGAATTCACTTAAATTTCCCTGGTACTCTGTTTACTCTTCAGAAAAGAAAGTCTATTTTTCAATAAAGAAAATGAATAATAGTTATAGTTACATATTTGCAAAAAGCAGAAAATACTAAGAAAAAACCCTTTGAGTCAAAACCATTGTTTAAATTTTGTTTTTCTTTGTTTTTTTGTGTGATTATTGCACCTTAAAATGGTTGTGATTATAGTTCATGGAGCCCTCTGGGGTTTTTTGTTTTTTTTTAAAGATTGGCAGCTGAGGTAACATCTGTTGCCCATCTCTTTTTTCCTTCTTCTTCTCCCCAAAGCCCCCCAGTGCATAGTTGTATATTCTTAGTTGTGGGTCCTTCTAGTTGTGGCATGTGGGATGCTGCCTAAGCATGGCCTGACGAGCGGTGCCATGTCTGCACCCAGGATCTGAACGGGCGAAACCCTGGGCCACCGAAGTGGAGTGCATGAACTTAACCATTCGGCTACGTGGCCGGCCCCAGCCCTCTCTTTTAAAACACTCTTTGCAAATTTATTTTTTAACTTTTTTTCTGATTAGAAAAGTAAAACTGAATCCTTGCAGAAAATTTGAAATATGTAAAAGTTGAAGAATAGTTTCACAATTGTATCCTACAGAAATGACTACTATTGGTGTTAATCTAATAGGGGTTAGTGTGGTTGGTGAACCGTAAGCTCATGTACTTCCAATCTGTCTGCCTTCTGAAATCTACCAGGAAAAATGTTGGTTTAAGACTTGTTTTTCATGACGGTGCTATTTCCTTCAACAGCTTCTACATTCGCTCAAGCCCGAGCTGCTGAAATCAGTGCTATGTTGAAAGCAGTGACCCAGAAGTCTTCTAATTCACTGGTTTTCCAGACTCTGCCACGGCACATGAGACGAAGAGCCATGAGCCACAATGTCAAACGCCTTCCTAGACGGTTACAGGAGATTGCCCAGAAAGAGGTACAGATTTCCCTTAGTGTAAATGTTTAGGTTAGTAGTTCCTAAAAGAAATTGAGAAGTATTAACCTAATAGAATTTATTGAAATGAAAACTAAAAAAAATGCTCCTTTGCATGTTTTTGGTTTAATCATTATCCCTTTCACCTCCACAATCCATTCCCCACCAAATTAGCAGGCTGTTGGATATTACACTGCTTTTAAATATAGCATGTGGAGCCCCTGTCTTTTAATGATGTTAAATAGTTGATGTTTCCTTGCCAGATTTAAAATAAAATTCTGACCCTCTTAACAGATAAGCAGTTGTAGCTCTGCATGTTGGGGTGTGGCCATCTTGGAGTTGGAAGGTTAACAAAGGTAGCAACGCCTAGTATTTGCCTTTTGACTTTTTCAAAGTTAAAAACGTGGACTTGGATTTAATTGAACTTGAACTTGTTCAAGTCTAAGTGTTTTTGGTTTTACGAAAGTTCTTAGCTTGGACATTCTCAGGTTGTCTAAGCTTCCATGTCTTTACTAATTGATTCAGAATTTCTTTATCAAGTGCCTTATAGGTACTGGTACCATACTGGTGGTGGGGTCGGACTTCATCAAGGTAGAGTCCTTATCCCTAAGGGGCCCACAAACAAATGGAGAAGAGTTTTTTCACGAAGTTTGGCTTGGCTGTAGAAGAGATTAAGAGTAAAAACTAAACAGGAATTTTGTACTTTCGAGATTTAATTTGAAATCTGTTTCCCAGTAGTATCATTTAGCGTTTGTCTGCCAATACCTAACTGACAGGAAATGTCTAGGTTTTCCCCACTTTTATATTTTTGGTCATAAGTTTTGGTTTTAGTTACAATCTTAGAGGTTAAAAAAACAACAAAAAGCTAGCATTTGATTTATTCCCTCTTGCTCTGTAGTGTTAAAAGGCACAATAAGCTTGAATTACTGTGTTGAACATTTTATAGATATTCTAGTCTTCATAGTCCAGGAAGCTTGCCCAATTAGTAAGGGATGGAATTGTGCTTCCTTCTTAGGTTTACGTGTCTCTAAATCTTCACTTTCTGTTGCCTCCTCTGTTTTCATTGCAGAAATCACTAAGTTAAAAAATTAAGCAAACTAATGGGTAAGGTAATGTAATGTAACTAATGTAAGGTACTCCACTAACTCTAAGGTTAGTTGTTTGAATTCCTAACATTTAACTTTCTTATGAGATGGTTACAAACTAGGATCTGCCTTTCTTCTTGAAACTATAGGCAGAGAAAGCAGTGCATCAGAAAAAAGAACATTCAAAAAATAAATGCCATAAAGCTCGAAGATGTCACATAAACCGGGTGCTAGAATTTAACCGTAGGCAAAAGAAGAACATATGGTTAGAAACTCACATCTGGCATGCCAAACGGTTTCACATGATCAAGAAGTGGGGCTACTGCCTCGGGGAGAGGCCGACCGTCAAGAGCCACAGAGCCTGCTATCGAGCCATGACTAACCGTTGCCTCCTTCAGGTATACTTTTCCAATTGTTTTTTTTTTTAAATTTTTGTTTAGATCCTTTCTGATATAGATGGACTTTTAGAATAGTTCATGGTGTGCCAAAGCCCTGTGTATGAGATTATTCATTTTAAAATTGATTACTGAGCATGAGGCACTTTGCCAGATGCTGGGGGTGAACCAGCCTGAAGTTATTAAGGTAGACTGACACTGATCAAATAATTAGCAGAATATACAATTGTAAGGGAAAAATATGCAGTACTTTGAGCGTTAGTAACAGAGGAACAGGGAAGCTTCCGCATGGAAGTGATGTTTGAGCTGAGCTCTAAGCGATAAGAAAATAGGAGAGTGAGGGAGGCAGAAGGAAGCCAGGTAAGAGCAAAGACTTGAAATAAATTCTGTGTGACAGAGATGAAGAGAGTGAGAGCAAGGCTAACAGTAGGATGAGATTAGTTCTGGAGAAGTAAGGAGGAAGCAGATCATGCAGGGTCTTGTTGGTTATGTTTGAAATTTATTTCGCATTGGTTCATTAGGTAGTCATTCATCAACAACAGCTATTTGAGAACCATCTGTGTGCACTGAGCAGTGTTCGAAATTCTCTTCTAGATATTCCTGATTCAGTGGGATGCTAGGAAGTTTGTTTTAAACTCTTTGAGAGGATAGTTGGTTTTAGAGCCTCATAATTTTTATCTGGCTGCCTCCCCAATTGCTAATTCAATTGCTTTCTCTCTCTTCTAGTATATAGTTAGAAATTTGATCTTTGCAGAGGGCCTACCTTTCAATGACAGGATGACCTTGGCCAGCTTTCAAAAGCCACTGGTATTAGTGTCCTCTGATACCTCTTCAGATCAATATAGCAGAATAATCAATACAAGAACCTTTTTAAAAATTTGTGGTAAAATATACATAACATGAAATTTACCATTTTAACCATTTTTGAGGTCTAGTTCTATGGCGTTAAGTGTATGCACATTGTTGTGCAGCTATCATCACCATCCATCTCCAGAACTTTTTCATCTCCCTGAACTGAAACTCTGCACACATTAAACACTAACTCCCCTTTCCTCTTTCCCTCCAGCCCCAGGCAACCACCATTCTGTTTTCTGTCTTTATGAAGTTCACTACTGTAGGTACCTCATAAAAGCAGAATCAAGCAATGTTTATCTTTTTCAGACGGGCTTATTTCACTAAGCATAAGGTCTTCAGGGTTCATCCATGTTGTATCGTGAGTCAGAATTCCCCTCTTTTTTGCAGAGGAAGACTGGCCCTGAGCTAACATCCGTGCCCATCTTCCTCTGCTTTATATGTGGGACACCTGCCACAGCATGGCTTGATGAGCGGTGCGTAGGTCCACACCTGGGATCCCAAACGGCGAACCCTGGGCTGCCAAAGTGGAACGTGTGAACTTAACTGCTGCGCTACCAGGCTGGCCCCAGAATTTTCCTCATTTTTAAGGCTGAATGATATTTCATTGTATATATTTACCACATTTTGTTTATTCATTCATCTGTCAATGGACACTTGAGCTGCTTCTACCTTTTGGCTATTGTTGATAGTGCTGCTATGAAAATGGATATACAGGGGCCGGCCCTGTGTCTGAGTGGTTAAGCTCTATACTCTGCTTGGGTGGCCCAGAGTTTTGCCAGTTGGATCCTGGGTGGGGACATGGCACTGCTTGTCAGGCCACAGTGAGGTGGCATCCCACATGCCACAGCTGGAAGGACCCACAACTAAAAATACACAACTATGTACCAGGAGGTTTTGGGGAGAAAAAGGAAAAATAAAATCTTAAAAAAAAAAAAGATGGATATACAAATATTTCCTCAATCTTTGTTTTCTGTTCTTTTGGGTGTGTACCCAAAAGTGGAATTGCTGGATCATGTATTAATTCTATGTTTAGGTTTTTGAGCAACCACCATACTGTTTTCCACAGAGGCCACACTATTTTACATTCCCACCAGCAATGCACAAGCGTTCCAGTTTCTCCATGTCCTCACCAACACTTGTTGTTTTCTATTTTTTGTGGGGTTTTTTTGATAATAGCCGTCGTAATGGGTGTGAAGTGAATACAAGAACCTTTTAAGAGCCTTTGATTTGAAGACTCAGCTGCAGAAATCATAGATTCTAGTTGAATTCTTCATTTTACTTTGAGGAGACTGGGATCCAGAGAGATGAAGTGACTTGCCCAGGGCCACACAGCTTGTTGGTGGCCTGTGTAGCACCTGGGCAGCTGATTCTTCTGGCCTGTGCTTTTTCCATTGTACTCTGCCATCTCTCAAATTTTAGGACAGACCTAAGAGTTGATTCTCATTTTGGGCAAGATTTTTGCTGAGGCTATCAGATATTTTCTTTATATTTAATCAGCCCTAAGTAATAAAAATAATAGCTAATAGTAACAAATATTTAGAGTACTTAATTTATGCCTGTTTTAGTACTTTACATATGTTTACTCATTTAATCCTTACAACACTATGAGGTAAGTTTTTACCGTTACTTCCATTTTACGAATGAGGAACTCAGGTATGGAGAAGTTAGGTAATTTACCCACAGCCGTACAACCAAAGAGTGGTGAAGTTGAGATTTGAGCCCAGGTAGTCTGACTCCAGAGTTACACGCTCTTAACCATTATTTTCTCTCAGCCAGTTGTATAAATTTGGGTGAGGTTCATCTAGCTGACAGCTGAGGGTAGATCACTGTTGCTGGGAAGGTTTCTGTGTGTGAGTGATAGCATTGATTGATGGGAGTTTGTCAGAAGCTTACCTATTATCTGCATTTAATTTTTAGTTGCTGAGTGTACTGAAATTGCTTAAAGGTGCTGGGGCAGAGGGGTTGGTTTGGGGGTGAGTGAGCCTGACTTGGCTTCTCCACTTACTGATTGTATGGCTTTGTTCGAGTAACAGTCTCTGTCTCCGTGTCCTCATCTGTCAAATAAGATAACAATAGTACCTGGTTCTTCAGGTGTTGGGAGAATTAAATGACAGTCTGTGCAAGGAGTTAGCGCAGCGCCTGGTGCACAGTAGCCCTACAGTGACTGTTATTGTAGTTCTTTAACATATTGATTTTACTAGCTCAGTTTGATCTCTCTTCATCTTATTTAAATTGGTAAGGTCTTACTGTCATTACTCTCATTCTTCCTTGTACACTGTTTAGTCAAAGTTGCATATCATAGTCAAGACAGCATGAGAGGAATAGAGAATAAATTAATTGCAACATGTATCTCTGGGCTCGGTGTTAAGTTATCTTTAGATCCTGAATTAGCTGACCAAAGTGAACAATCTTAGCATAATTTTGCAGAATTTATTACTGCTTGCTAATTTGACTCTGGTTTATTACTTTAGGGGGATTTTAGGGAGGAATAATCCTTTACTTAGAGGCAGCAGTTTTTATATCTTTCTTATAACTTGTCTATGAATATGAGGTGAAACAAATATTTTTTTCTAAAAAGTAGGACACTGTAACCTACATATTAAATGGAAGTTCATTTTGGTTTTTATTCAAATGGGTTTAAGAATATTTGCTGATATAGTAGGAGTAGACAGGTTTCAGATTTTGACTTATGAAATAATAGCTTTAGCAATTTGTTCTGTGTCTTGAACTTCTAGAGGTTTTTCTGATGTGGCTTTTGGCTTCTTAGCAATTTTTCTTTTTTAAAGATTGGCCTCTGAGGGGCTGGCCCCGTGGCCGAGTGGTTAAGTTCGCGCGCTCCGCTGCAGGCGGCCCAGTGTTTCGTTGGTTCGAATCCTGGGCGCGGACATGGCACTGCTCATCAAACCACGCTGAGGCAGCGTCCCACATGCCACAACTAGAAGGACCCACAACCAAGAATATACAACTATGTACCGGGGGGCTTTGGGGAGAAAAAGGAAAAAATTAAAATCTTAAAAAAAAAAAAAAAAAAAAAAAAAAAATTCTCTAAAGATTGGCCTCTGAGCTAACATCTGTTGCCAATCTTCTTTTTATTTTTCTTCTCCCCAAAGCCCCCCAGTACATAGTTGTATATTCTAGTTGCAGGTCCTTCTGGCTGTGCTGTGTGAGATGCCGCGTCAGCGTGGCCTGATAAGTGGTGCCGTGTCCACACCCAGGATCCAAACTGGTGAAACCCTGAGCTGCCACAGCAAAGTGCACAAACTTAACCACTCAGCCATGGGGCTGGCACCCTTCTTAGCAATTTTACCCCATGTAAATTCCTAAGTATTTAATTGTGTCTCCCTCTGTGCAGGATTTATCCTACTACTGTTGTTTGGAGTTGAAGGGCAAAGAGGAAGAAATACTAAAGGCACTGTCTCCAATGTGTAGCATAGACACAGGTAAACTTGTTTCAAAGCTGAGTCCTTTTTTAGTCTTTGTATATTTATTCATTTTATGGATAAGTGTCTGCTGTAAGCATTTTGGAATTTAAATATATATAAAAATGTGTGAGACAGTTCTTGTTCCCAATGAGTATATTAATATATGGAAAGCTTTGGGTGGCTTTTAAATCATTTCTCACATTGTCAAGTGTAAAGTGAAAGAACCATTATTCTAATGGAGTGAATTTAGCCAGGAAGAAACTCAGGACTCATTAAATTGTTCATTTAATAAATATTTATTGAGAACTTACTGTGTCCCAGGCTTTGATCTAAGCGGGCATCAAAACCAAAACCTTATCCTTCATGGAGATGGACAGTGAATAATAGTATGGCCATCAGGAAGTAATCCTGCAGCGTCAACACTTGAAATTGTGGAATTTTGTTTCTGTTTATGTCAGGATTGACTTTTGCAGCAGTTCACTGCTTGTCTGGAAAGCGCCAAGGTAGCCTCTTGCTTTACCGGGCAAATAAATATCCTAGAGAGATGCTGGGGCCTGTTACATTTATTTGGAAGTCTGAGAGGACCTCTGGTGACACTTCTGAGAGCAGGCAGTTGTGGATCTGGATTCATCCAACTCTCAAACAGGTATAATCCTGGAGATTATTTCCCCATCACTCTGTTACTGCATTCTTGATTACTGTTGGACATCAATGCTGTAGAAATTTAAATGGTATAAAAGTTGGACTGATCTTGGTATTTGAATATAGGAAGAAAAGCTGTGTGAAGATTAAATGAAGCAAATCTTGACCTCTCACTTTTTAGTAAGCCATGAGTAGAAGTAGAGATGGAAACCAATCTTACTATGCAAATGGCTTCAAATGTTGCATTTGGATTGATGTTTCTGCCATGCCTGAATTGGTTCATTGGTATCTAGGTGCCTGTTAGAACCTAGTTGGTGATGAGAAGTTGTTTTGTTTTGTTTTGATTTTTTATTGAGGTCATAATAGTTTATAACATTGTGAAATTTCAGTTGTACATTATTATTTGTCCATCACCATAGGTGTGTGCCCCTTTACCCCTTTTGCCCACCTCCCAATTCCCTTCCCCTCTGGTAACCACTAATCTGTTCTCTTCGTCCATGTGTTTGTTTAACGTCCACATATGAGCAAAATCATTTGCTGTTTGTCTTTCTCTTTCTGGCTTATTTCACTTAACAAGGTCCATCCATGTTGTTGCAAATGGGAAGATTGTGTCTTTTTTATGGCTGAGTAGTATTCCATTGTATATACATAACACATTTTCTTTATCATTCATTAGTCAGTGGGCACTTGGGTTGCTTCCACATCTTGGCTATTGTGAATAATGCTGCAATGAAAATAGGGGTGTATAAGTCTCTTTGAACTGTTGATTTCAAGTTCTTTGGATAAATACCTAGTAGTGGTGTAGCTGGGTAGTATGGTGTTTCTATTTTTAATTTTTTGAGAAATTGATGACAAGTTGTTTTGAGTAATTCTGATGATTTTTTAATACTGCATGTAGCTTACCTTCCCTTTTTAGCATATTCACTGCTTGTATATGGTATGGTATAAAATTTTCTCTTTCAACTTTTTAGAAAAATTTGATCAGAGTAGTGATGTTGTTTTCCTTAATTTTTGACATTTAGGAGTTTCTTTTTCTGTGAAAAAAACTCAAAAAATAAAAAAGCTTTTTGATGTTGATGACTTTAATTTGTGAAGGGATGAAAATGTAAATTTTTAAAGGGAGAAAAAATAACATAAACTAAACCAATTTAAATTTGTAGTGTATTTAAATTTCAAAATGTAAAAGTAAAATGTTTAAATATATCCTTAGGATATTTTAGAGGAAATAAAAGCAGTGTGCCAGTGTATGGAACCCATCAAACCAACTGTCTGCATCCAAGACCCTGTTCTGTCACCATCCCAAGAAAAAAGCCAAACTGAACTGCCTGAGGAGAAAATTGGCAAGAAAAGAAAACGGAAAGATGATGGAGAAGATGGTAAACCAATTAAAAAAGTTATTGGTGATGGAACTAGAGATCCATATCAGCCATATTCTTGGATCTCTCCAGCCACCGGCATTATAATCAGGTACGGGTTGAATTTGCTCTGAACACTTTCAGTAAAGTCTTGCTCTATTTTTGCCTGTGGCACAAACATTGTATTTAATGGAAGTTTGCATTTTGAGACCTTCTCTCTCTTTCAGTGATTTGACGATGGAGATGAACAGATTCCGGCTCATTGGTCCGCTTGCCCATTCCATCCTAACTGAGGCACTAAAAGCTGCTTCCGTCCACACTGTAAGAGAAAATATGAGTGTAATGTTCTATTTTAGTCATGTTCTTCTCAACAAATTTATGAAACCTTACATATAATTTGGTAACATTTGGACCATGGCTTATAAATGTTTATTTCCCTACTTATGCTTATTATTAAAGACTTTATCATCTTTCACTTCTAGAAGTGAAAGTAATCTCAATGAATGTAGCAAGTAAACTGACTTTTTCTTATTTAAATACAGATGACTCTTGCAGTGTCTCGTAGAAGGGTCTTGTCTTCTGCTCCTTCGGTGGGTAACAAGAGCCCCTAAAATCCCTGAAAGTGTCTACAATTTTTTTTTTGTTTGTGCAGGTGTGAGGCATATTTTCTGGGGCTAGTTTTAATGATCTGTGATGCCTAAAAAGTTTGAGAGCAATATGTCTGGTGCAGCACTGTCCAGTAGAACTTTCTGTGAGAATGGTGTTCCATTGTGCTATCCCATACTATAGCCACTAGCCACATGTGGCTGTTGAGCACTTGGAATGTGGCTAGTGTGACTGAGGAGCTGAATTTGTACTGTTATTTAATTTTAATTAACTAAAAATTAAATTCAAAGAGCTCTCTGTGCCTAATGGCTGCCATGTTGACAGCACAAGTCTAGATAGTAGGGCCTAGACTGGGAATTAGACACTCTGGGTTCAGGTTTGGGGTGTTTTCCTATATTAGTGCAGTTAACCTTTTAGTGTCTGTGCCTCTCACAGATTTGACGTGGTCAAATATGATGATAGATCTGAATAGCTTGTGAGCTTTTAGAAGAAAGATACTTTAAAAAACAAAGGCTGCTTCTCTCTTCCCTGCTTCCACGCTGGTCTCAATCCTGTTGTCTTCCTGACTTCCCTCCCTCGTTCCACCTTTTCAGTCCGTTCTCTACCCAGGAGGCAGAATGATCTTTTAACAGTTTATTCATGTCATGTTACTTCCTGATTAAAAGCTTTTGAATAGCTTCTCATTGTATCTAAGATAAAATCCAAAGCCCTTAACGTGACTGCGTCATCTCGTGCCTTCCTGCCTCCTCCCTCTGCACCTCCTGCACTTCTGCCGCATTGGCCTTCCTTCAGCTTCTAGAATATGTCTGTTCTCATCTGCCTTAAAGCCTTCACACCTGCTTTTCTCCGCCTGCCAGAACATTCTGCCTCCACCACTCTTTGCTTGGCTAAACCTTCTTCATTCTTCAGGCTTTAACATTTATATCCTTTACCACTAGAATCCTTTCCTGATCCCCCAAAGTTAAATTACAGCCCTCCTGCTGTTTTTATTGCATCTTGTACTCTTGCTCAATTTATATGTCTAGATTTGTTTTATAGTATTATTATGATTATTTTTTGGTGAGGAAGATTCGCCCTGAGCTAACATTCGTGCCAGTCTTCCTCTGCTTTGTACGTGGGATGCCTCCATAGCACGGCTGAGGAGTGGAGCAGGTCTGTGCCTGGGATCCGAACTTTAACCACTCAGCAGCGGAGCTGGCCCCTAGATTTGTTCTGTGTCTTTATGACACTTGTGTTGAGCTTCGTGCTGGCAGGGGCAGGGGCAGTCCTGTTCTTTGCTTTGTCCCCAGTGCTTAACACAGTGCCTGGTGCAGAGTAGGTGCTTCACCCTAGCTAATGAGTTGCAGAGGGAGGGAGGATTTGAACCCAGGAGGTTTGGTTCCAGAGCTTGTACTTAAACTACTAAGCTCTGCTGCCTGAGTTTCTGTGAGGTACACGGCGCGTGTGTTACGGGTTGCTTCTTTAGAATCCATAAGGGCACGTCCTGTTTCAGTGAACTTCAGTATGAATCATGGCTATAGGTTCTCCTTGTGGGCAAACACATGGTACTTGGTGTGCTTTTGGAAACCTTGCTCAATTCCTAGTTCTGTCTGGAAAAAAATATAAGTATTTATGTGTCTTATTTGAAGTTTCCAGGTGTATAATATAGTTGTAATATATCCTTTAGCTCGAGATTTCTTCAAAAGGTATTAGTTTGGTTTTTCTTTGGTGAGGAAGGTTTTATTGCTTAAATTGGTGGTAATAAAGTTGGCGACTGTAGGAGAGGAGCAAAGAGCAAGGCCTGTCTTGTTCCACTGTGCTTGAGAGAGAACGCAGGCGTGAAGTAGCGTAGTTAGGTAGTCTCTGAAATCCTGAGAGAGGTCTAGTGCTGTGTCCTTGCCTCTAACCAGAAGAGTAGTTAGTCTGGTGTTAATTACTGTGTTAAATACAGTGGCAGTTTCCCCGATTCCCTCCATAAAACATTCATTCCCATACAGGAAAAAAAGGTGAGGGCCGATAGCAACCAAAACAAACTTATTAAGTCTGATTCATTATTTGTCTGGTGAGCAGGAGTTGTTATTTTTCAGGAGGGAGAGGACACAGAGAAAACACCTCACTGCTGGTGGGTTGAAACCTGTAGGAATCCTGATAGCGTTTCCCTTCATCACAGACAAGAAGCCATTTTTGAACTGTTGGGAGGTATGCAGAGGGAATACCGGGTTGCGCTGGGGAAGAAGGGAGCACTGGGAAGTGGGTTAGAAGAGCATTTTCCTTTGGGCTGCCTACATGTAGTGGTGCTTTTTAACTTATAGCTGTTTGTTATAATACAGCAAGAAAGCGAGTAAGAGAGGTGCCTGAACTCAGTAAATAGAGTGATACTGTTTGAGTTTGTTAATGAAACGACAAACAAGTGAGATGTTAGTATTCTAAAAAACTGGCATTAGGACACTATAGACAAGTGCACATACCTGGTACTAAACTCAAATCTGTACTCACCTGCATGATTGCCTTTGTGCCTGTAGCTACTATAGTTATCATTGACAGAAACATACATGCTCAAGCTGTAGAATAACCTGTTAGTTAATTTAATGTTTTTTGTGAGAAACTTCATTCTTTATGAATGTTAATTTATCCTCTAAAAGTATCAATGGGGAAAAAAGAGAATACATGTTCTTAAATAATTAGCCCAAGAAGAAAGTTTCATTAGAAAAATTTTAAAACTCAAGCAAATATGTATGTGTTGTGAATGACTTTCTGTGAGCTCGTTCTTGTTTTGTTTTGTTTTTGTTGAGGAGTAACATCACCAGCAGAAATTCCGGCAGGTACTGTTCTGGGACTCACGGTTGGGGATCCTCGAATAAATTTGCCTCAAAAGAGGTCCAAAATTTTGCCCAGTCCAGAAAAATGCCAAGGTAAGGTTCTTGAAACAGCCCTGGTTTTCCTTACTATTTTGAGCAGGCTAGTCCGTCCCATTAGAGTTCTGTCTGTGAAAGCTCTGCAGTTGCTTCATCTGTAAAAGTTAGGGCCATCTGTATCTGCCTACCTTTCAGGGTGATGATCAAAGAAGGTGGTGTGTGTGGAACTATCTTTTAGCTGTAAAACACGTAGCCTGATCCTTATATTCATTTTTTTCCCTGAGTTCTTTATTTTTAGTAAAACCTGTCTCTCTGCAAACTGGGTTCTCTGAAAATGCCTGGCATTTCAGAATTTTAATTGTGAGGAAGGGATCTGCACCCGCAGCTGGTCTTGTGCTCATGGAAGCCTCTGTCTGACCATACAGATGATCCAGGTTCGAATCCTGGCAAGGCCATCCCAGGTGCTGAAGGGTAAGATGTCTTGGTTTAGACTCAGTAGAGTGGCCTGAGGGAGTTTGGCTGGGTGGCATAGGAGGGTGGGTAGGGTCTGGCTAAAATTTTAGTCTGATCTGGGATTTGCAGCAGTTGTGATGATGTTTTATTGTGTTTACTGTCATTTAAATATGGTTAATTGGAAGAATCATTAAAATTAGCTCGTGAATTTTTGGAGAAAAAGTACAGATGTGTATAACAACAACTGCAGAATTTTTTTTTTTACCTCCACATCTAGTTAGATAGCATATTAAAGGGGCAATAAATTACTCTGTCAGAACTTCAGGTGAAAGGAGGATTGGATGAGGGAGGAGTTTGAAGTTACCTGGGTAAGTTAGTTAATTCTGGAGCCCACAGCTTTAACCAGTGAGTTGCTGCGTCTTTTCTTTAACGGCAGTACGTTAGTGTCGACTATCTCGATCGCCTTAAAGCTATGGTTAAACTCCACTTCATTTCTCTTGATGCCTCAGATTCTTTTTTGGAATGAGGCAGTTTTGTATTAAATCCTTTCTAGGGCTTTAACTTAATATGAATCAGTTCAAGGAAAATTAAAGTCTATCTTGAAAAACATGATTTAGTTTTTACTATAAAAGCTTGCCATCTTGTTAGTCATTGTGAATTTCATTAAAACCTGTTTTATGTAATTTCTTTGAAGAAGTATTGGCATGTGAGCTACACAAAGAAGTAAACTTCTTAAGGAGTTGGTATTATACCAATATTATTAACAAATGTAATATATTATCTAGGAAGGTAATTCAAAACTAAAGTTAGAAGCATACTTTGATGAGCTGAGTCAGTAAATAAAAGATTAATCCTTGGAAGAATCTCAATGTCATGATGATCTAAAACTTAATTCTCTGACATAGTTCCAGTCTGTCTGTCTATGTCTGAAATCATTCGCTACCTATTTTGACTTAGGTAAAACAGACCAATTCTGGTGGTACTTAAACTATAAAGAAGCGTTTGCCTGATTTGGATAACAAACTCTTTATCTTTTTATGTGTACTGGAAACTGGAGAGCTCTGAAGAGAGAGGGTACAGGAATGTGATACTGTGATATGATAAGAAATATATATTTTCTTTTTGTCCACAGTTCCTGACACACAACTCCTAAAACCCTGGTGATTTACTAAATAAGTGCCATAGAGGCTAAAGGAGCATCTTTTGTTATTCATAACAAGCCCCTTTCAACCACACTTGAGTTTATGTTGATGAGATGACTTTTGGAAAGGCCCTGAGCATGGTGGGCAGGTTGCCAGGGGAACCAATCACATGATTATGGGGTTGGAACTTTCAGCCCCCACCCCTACCCAGAGGGTAGAGGGGCTGGAGATTGAGCTCAGTCACCATTGGCCAATGATTTAATCAACCATGCCTACTTGATGAAGCCTCCGTAAAAATCCTAAACAGTGGGGTTCAGAGAGCTTCCAATTTACTGGACACGTGGAGGTAGGTGCTGGGAGGGTGGAGTGCCCAGCAAGGGCATGGAAGCTCCACACCCCTTCCCCTGTACCTTGCCCAATGCATCTCTTCCATCTGGCTGTTTTCTGAGTTGTATCCTTTTATAAAAACAAAAACAAAAACAAACAGCATAATCTTAGTAAGTAATTTGTGTTCCTGAGGTGTGGGAGCTGTTTCTAGCAAATTGTTGAACCCAAGGAGGAGGTCATGGGTGAAAGCAATTTATAGCTGATTGGTCAGAAATGGGACACCAGGACTTTCGGTTGGCATCTGAAGTGGGAGCGGTCTTGCAGGACCAACTCCTTCACCCACAGGATCTGATGCTATCTCCAGGTAGATGGTGTCAGAATTGAGTTAAGTTGGTGTCCGAGAATTGCTTGCTGTGGGAGCTCGCACATTTGAGTGTGAGAGGTGTTGAGAGTGGAATAGTGGGAGAACAGAGAAGGAAACCTTCAGTAAGAATGTAAGTGATGAGACATATTCTTAGATGCTTTGAAGAAATTTACTTGAGTATTTGGTTCTTGATTTTGAATTACATATTAGTAATGTGTTTTTGAAAATCTTCTCAACTTCATTAAGACAGCATTTCACTATGTGTGTAACTGGTTTTCTCGGTGAGATTTAAAAATATAATTTCTGGGCCGGCCCGGTGGCACAGTGGTTAAGTTCGCACGTTCCGCTTCTCGGCGGCCAGGGGTTCGCTGGTTCGGATCCCTGGTGCAGACATGGCACTGCTTGGCAAGCCATGCTGAGGTAGGCATCCCACACATAAAGTAGAGGAAGATGGGCATGGATGTTAGCTCAGGGCCAGTCTTCCTCAGCAAAAAGAGGAGGATTGGCAGTAGATAGCTCAGGGCTGATCTTCCTCAAAAAAAAAAAATAATAATAATTTCTTCTATACTGTTGTTTTAGTATTTGCTTTCCTTAGCATCTGCTGATTTCCTTTGCTAGATTATTTTAACTAGTCTTTGCCTTCCACAGATGAATATTTTGCTTTAGAAAATATCGAACTTACATTGTGCTCATGGCTTTTTAAAATCTTCCTCTTTGCACACTCTTTGGTAATGTGTACACCAAACAGGGGAAGAGGCAAATTACCGTGAGAATGATGGTCAGAGATCATCCTTTACTTTTCACAGCTTTAACAAGCTCTTTTAGAGCACTATCTACAGTGGACTTTCAGAAGCGCCCATTATTGGTCATTTTGCCTTGACTTCTCTTTCTGCTCTTGGGAGGAAAAATCCTCATTGCCTCAGCTGGGCCCCTTTAACTACTCTGCACATTGAATTTAAAATAGAGTGAGTTTGAAGACTGTAACTTTGATTTATTTGATTCCCAAATGAGAAAGCTTTTTATTAGTTTCCTTTGCTTCTCTTAAGTAGAACTTAAGAAAGTTTTATTTTAAAATTTGAGCATCTTTAAATACATTTAAGAAAGGAGAAAACAGGCTACTTCCTTCAACCTTCGAGTCACGATTCTGGAGTTATGTAGTCAGTTAGCTTTTCTCTGGGTATGAAAAAGAATATGCTTATGTGAGCCGTGGGGAAAGACTTAGAATTACATTCGGAATTGATAGGCATTCTAGGCACAGCTAGGTGCGTGCTGACCACCTGGTGACTTTCTTTTCTCTCACTGGTCAAGACTGTTGACCGAAAAGGGCCTTCCCCGTTACCTTCAGACATGCTCTATTCTGTTTTAAATAGACTTTGTATTTTAGAAGTTTTAGATTCACAGCAAAATTGAGTGGGAAGTACAGAAAGTTCCTGTATACCTCTGCCCCCACACGTGCATAGCCTCTTTCACTACCAACATCCTGCGCTCGAGGGGCACATTTCTTACAGTCTATGAACCTACACTAACACATCATTATCACCCAAAGTCCGTAGTTTATATTAGGGTTCACTCTTGGTGTTGTGCATTCTATGGTTTTTGACAAATTTATAACAACATGTATCCACCGTTACCGTATCATACAGAATAGTTTCACTGCCCTAAAAATCTGCTGTGCTCCACCTATTATCTCTCTCTCCCTCCTCAATCTTTTTACTGTCTCCATAGTTTTGATTTTTCAAGAATGTTAGATAGTTGGAATCATACATTATGTAGCGTCAGATTAGCTTCTTTCATGTAGTCATATGCATTTAAGATTCCTATATGTCTTTTCATGGTTTAATAGCTTATTTCTTCTTAGTGCTGAGTAATATTTCATTATCTGGACTTACCATTTACTTTGTTTCATTTGTTTGTTTAGAATATTCGAAGATGAGGTTGTGCTTTCCTGTACCTTTATACCCTAAGTATTAGCCATCTCTGTTGTCTGCAGCCAGATCTGAATACAGTCCCAACTTTGTCACTCAAGTCTATGGGTGTACTCCACAGGAAAGCGTTCTGGGTGGACAGAGGCTGTTTGAAATGGGGCTTATTTGTTCTTAGATGAGCTGTGTGAACTTGGGCAGGACACAGTACTGTTACTCGAGATGCTCTTGGTTATTATCTCCATGAGAAACAGTGTACTAGAAGCAGTTGCTGCTTTAAGGAGCTTTTATCTCAGATCTTCTCATCGATTTAATATGCTCTGTCTTTGTTCTCCCCTGAAATCTGTCACATTATGGCCCAGTTGCTTTCCACTTTTTTTTTCCAGCTATCAGACCCATGCAGGTATGTGCCTTTGAGTGACCTTTCTGTTGGCATTTTAGGACCTTTGCCAAAACTCATGAATTGTCTGACTTTTTTCTTTTTTTGTAAATTCTTCAGTCCAACAAAATAAGGTTTGGAAGACATTTTTTTCCCCCTACTCTTTAGAAGACTTCATCTATGAAGTCTCCTCTATTGGTATATGTGTTTATAACCAGAGAAGTTCCTCCTCTTTTCCCACTAGAGTATTTTGCCATGGTGTGGCTTATTTAAAGAGATGACACAATGTATGTCACAGAAAATACACTCATTTTAAAGGAATGAGAAAAACACATCTTACAGAAAGGATAAATATTCAGTTCAATAAAAAAGGGTTATCAGAGACTTGAAATAGTTGAGCAGAAGGAAAGGATGATTATCTGTTGGCTCACCACCATTGGGCCAGGAATGATAGAAAGAGCCCTGGAGCTGGTAGTTCAAATATTGCTTGTGCTGTCATAGCATATTACCAAGAAATTGTCTGCCTGTGTGTGGTTCCTAAAATTTGATTATCTTAAATGTGGAATTAGGCAGTTATTTAGAGGCAATTTAATGTGATATTTGCATCTTATACACTAAAAATAAATGTCAGAGAAATAAGTTTAGGAGCCTTTGCTGTTTCACATATTATGAAACCAACTATAAGAATAACTTAATTTCTAGTCAAGTAAATTCTTCTAGAGAAGTTAAGTAAGTGCCTATAAAATGTTTTCTTATAACAAAAGGTGAACTGGCAATGATTAAAGTTTGGCTTCATTGATCTAAAGGATGTGGTTTGAAGGCTATTTCTTTTCCATCTTAGATAATGAGAAAGTTAGACAGCTGCTTCTGGAGGGTGTACCTGTGGAGTGTACGCATAGCTTTATTTGGAACCAAGCTATCTGTCAGAGTGTCACGGAGAATAAAATCTCGGATCAGGTAACTAATAGTGTACTGATTGTTGGTACAGCCATGAAGACAGGTTAAAATTCATCACTCTAGAGATCATAAAAGTTATTTCATACTTTGTAGAATCCTATAGACTTCCTTTTATTTTCAGACAATTTATTGCTCCCTTACTTATGATACATACTGTGATTTTTTCCTGTTCTTATGGAAGAATAATCTCTAGGTAAAGTTATGACAAAGACTTTTTCTTGAAGTGATAGTCTCATGGTTTAAATACCTGTTTTTCTTGTATTGTTTTTTTTCCCTTAAATGTTCTCTGTCTTTAATGTCACAATGATTGAGCTCCTACCAGGACCAGGGATTGTATGAGATGATGGAGTAGATGACTAGAATGAGTCCTAAGCCCAGACTAGGGAAACTGGAGAAAGCTTCCTGGTTGGAAGAGCTGACTCTTAGATGGGTGGTCAGAATTAACCAGACTTCTTGGGGCTAGGGGCCAGGAGCCAAGGCTGCAGTGGAGAAAAGATTGCTGAAGTGAGAACAGTATATACAAGGGCCCAGGCCCAAACCAGGATGATGTGTTCAGGAATCTCCAAGTAGATCAGTAACTTGGAGTTGAGGGTAGGGCAGGAGAAGAAACTGAAGAGATAAATAGGGGCCAGAGCATAAAAGACCTTGAGGTATTTTAAGGATTTGGACTGAAGATGTAGGACACCATTGCAGGTTTTAAGCTGGGCCATGACTTCAGATTTCACTCTGGCAGCGCAGTGCAGGGTGGATTAGACCGGGGATGGGGATGAGGAGGAGCTGGAGAAAGGACTTGTGGTTGGATGGCATTGAAAGAGACCTTGGAAATAGTCCATAATTTGGGATGTGATGGGGCCTGAATTGTGGCAGTGTGGCTAGAGTGGAGGGGCTGGGGTTTAATACATATTCCTAGAAGATGAAACTGACAAAACTCTGGTGGATTGGAAGATGGGAAGAGAGAAAGGAGGAGAGTTGTAGATTAGCTTGAGTTTAGGAGCTCAGCTAAAAGAGAGCCAGAGCCAGGTCTGACTTGTCACTTCTATATTCCCAAGTCTTAGAAAAGTGTTCGGCATATAACAGGTGCTCAGTAAATATTTGAATGGCTGAGTAAATGAATGAACAGTAAATGTTTGAATGGGTGAATGAATGAATGAATGAATGAACTCTAAGAATTGTGGCATCATTCAGCTAGATGGGGAATACAAGAGGAGAGCGAATGCACTGGGAAAGATGAGTTCAATCTTGGATAAACTGAGTTTGAAGGGCCTTGGACCTTCCCAGGAGGAGATGTCCAGGAGACAAGTTTGACCTCAGGAGAAAAAGTCGGGGCTAAAGAGATAGACATTTTGGAATTACCAACATGTAGGTGGTAGTGGAAGCTTGACCAGCTGTAAAAGGAGAATCAGGACTTGGTCATGGTTTGAAGAGCGTCCCTGAGGCAGCGCTTAGGCTTTGTAGCGTGGAGGTGGTCTCTCGCATAGTTTTCTCAGTGGATGGTAGGCCACTCCTACTGTTCATCTCTTTACAGCTGGCGAGAAAATCTGAAAGGATGTTAGCCACTCCCTGCAGTCCACTTAACAAATAATTTATAGCATCTTCTATTTTAAATCCTTACGACCTGGTGAGAAATTTTCTCAAGAGCTGGAATATTTTCCCACTTGCCCCTCCTTGGGAAGTTGTTAATTGCTTGTACCTTTTTTACTTGATGACAACAAATCTTAACCAAAATAAATGTATGGACAGAATATCAAAATATAAGATTAATTCTGATATAAGAGATTAGGAGATTGAATGTATGTTATTTTATATCTTTGAATCATGTAGTATATTCTAGCCCAAATTTAAGATAATTTGACGCTTTCTACCAAAGCGCTTGTGTAGAGGAAAGTCATTGTGGGAGGAATACCTTGTACTTAAAATGGCTCACATTTATTTATTGAGAACATTTTTTTCTGCTTTTTAAAAGAGGATTTAACTTTGTAAAGCTGCTTTTAGGGAGATTCAGTAGAATCTCCCAGAACACTAGAGTTGTTTGTCTTGAATTATTTTCTTCCACTTTAGGATTTAAACCGGAAGAGAAGTGAGTTGCTGGTGCCTGGGTCACAGCTTGTTTTAGGTCCCCAGGAATCCAAGATACCTATACTTTTGATTCAACAGCCAGGAAAAGTGACTGGTGATGACCGACGAGGCTGGGGAAGTGGCTGGGATGTCCTGCTCCCAAAGGGCTGGGGCATGGCTTTCTGGATTCCATTTGTAAGTTACTTTTTGATTCTAAGAATCACAACATTTAAAATACGTTCCTAATAAACACCAAGTGCTGAGAATGTTCCAGCCTTTATGTGCAACTTAGAAATCAAGTGCCATTCTTCTGTCCTTAGAGCTATAATCCTGATACGAAATACTTCATAAAGTCTCTGGAGCCAGGTTTTCATTCATAAAAGTTGTGCTGACATGAATTTTTGAGGTTTTAAAAGTGGCTTGATTTTTGAATAGTAGTGGCAACAAAATGTTGAAGTGTTTTAACTTGAAGAAATTTGTTACAGTTTAAAAGCAATTTTTATAATTTTCTAACTTTTATAGATATATAGAATACATTTTTTGTTTTTTAAGTGCTGACTATATATTCCTGTTTATGAATTGCAACAAATTTTTATTAAAATCTAGTGTGGTTTTTTTCTGATTAGTTTAAATATTACTTTGAGCTAGAGAGTGAGTACAAAAGACATATAAGACTGTTAGGTTATGCAGGTAATTAGTTTTAACAATTGTGCCTAGTGCAAGGGACATTTGGTTAATCATTTAGGAATGGGAGTATTTTAAAATAATTCTAATTTCTTAATTATGAAATGTTTCAAGCATGCAAAAAAATATAGATACTGATATAATGAACTCTGTGTACCCTTCACCTGCCATCCAGCTTAAAAAATAAAACATTACAGATTCATTGGAAGCACTCTGTATTCCCTTCGAATTCCATTTCTCTCTTTCCTCCTAAAAATCACTAAATTCCTATTTTTGGTGTTTGTCACTATCATGCTTTTTTTTTTTTCTTCCCCTAAGGAAGATTTGCCCTGAGCTAACATCGGTGCCCATCTTTCTCTATTTTATGTGGGATGCCTGCCACAGCATGGCTTGACAAGTGGTGTGTAGATCCACACCCAGGATCCAAACCAGCAAACCCCTGGCCGCTGAAGCGGAAGTGCGGACTTAACTGCTGCACCACCAAGCTGGCCCCTTGTGCATATTTTTATAGCTTCATTAAGTATGCTTTTATCCCCAAAGAAAACAACTATGTTTGATGTGTTTTTAAACTTGTATACCTCACTGTATAGATTCTTTTGCGACTTGCTGTATTCACTCAGCATTGAGATTTTTCATGTTGGTTGATGAAACTATTTCATTCATTTTTACTATTATATGATAACCCATTGTAGGGTTACCCCTTGATGTTTATCCATTCTCCTTTTGATGAGCATTTCGGTTGTTTTCCATTTTCCCCATACAAACAATTAAGGAGTTTCACTTTAAGTTAGTATATTGACAGGATCTCATTGACATTTCTTTTAGATCTATCGAGGTGCAAGAGTTGGAGGATTAAAAGAGGCTATAGTGCATTCTCAGTATAAAAGGTCACCTCACATCCCAGGTGATTTCCCAGACTGCCCTGCTGGGATTCTGTTTGCTGAAGAGCAAGCTAAGAATCTTCTTGAAAAGTACCAAAGGTAAAAAACTGGCTTCTCTAGCTCGATATGTTGTAAAAGAAAGATGTGCACACTGACCCTGGCCAGTAATGTTTGGAATGGCTTCGGAAACTCTTGTTACATAATATGGAGTTTTCACAGACTTTTCCTTGAGTTCAACATTACTGAGATATAATTAAGTTAGGAGATTGTCTTACGTCTGGCTTTTATAGGCCCATGAGGTCACAAACCCCACTCTTGGTTATTTGCTCATTACCTTGATGGTGGCAGACACCTAAACTGTGGACGTGAGTTTCAGACATTTGTAAATAGATTCCCACTACCAATCCCTGCCCCCTCAAAATGGAAATTGTGTTTGTTATAACTGTTATAGAGGTAATATGTATTTATGAAATTTTAACGAAACTATGGAAACGTATAAAAATACTTTATAAACTATTCCGGAGAGATAAGCACTGTTTTTACATTTTGGTATCAATCCTTCTAGACTTTTTTTCCTTTACTTTTTTCACTGGGGAATGGCCAGTGAGGGGCTTTGTTTCCTTTATACTCTGAAGTGCATGCTGACATTGGGAACCCGTGTTTCCTACTATCCTGTAGGTTCCTGGAGGCACAAGAACTCTGTTGTTCCTTTTGGCGTCTGCAGTTCTCTAGCCGGTGCCTGGCACATGGTGGGCCTTAACACCTTTTATATGTTGACTGTTGAATGGGTGATTAATTGAATGCTGTGGTTCCTTGACTGCAAGCTCCACAGTGTGCCCTCCTGTTCACTGCTGCAGCCACAGAGACAGGCAGTGCCCAGCGTTCCAGCTGTTTGTTGAATGATAGATGAATGAGTGAGTGAGCGAGTGAACGGGGCTCCGTTCCTGGACTGCCAGCTTACAAGCTCTTTGAGGGCGGCAGTCACGTGCTATCTGTCCCTCGTGCCTCCCATAATATATGCAGCTGAGGGTCTTCTATGTGTTTGTTAAATAATGATTAACAATAGTATTGATTTCTTACCCTTTAGACTTTTTTTATGTAAACACATTTTTCAGATAGAAATTTTTTTAAAAAAATGATTGTGTTAGACATAGTATTTTGAAATTTGCTTTTTTCATTTAACAGTATATTATGGTTAGTTTTCCCATATCAATAAATACGATAGTAAACCAGGTGTTGGCACACTTTTTCTGTAAAGGGCCAGATGATAAATGTTTTTGGCTTTATGGGCCCTTTGGTTTCTTTCCATGGCAATGGCTCAGCTCTGCCATTGTGGCGCATAAGGAGCCACAGGTGATACATAAACCAGTGGGCATGGCTGTGTTCCAGTGTCACTCTATTTAAGGAGGCTCAGATTTGAATTTCATATCATTTACATATGCCATAAAATATTATTGTTTTGGTTTTTTTCCAACCATTTAATAATATAAAAACCATTCTTAGCTTGTGGGGTTGTACAAAAACAGCCAGTGGGACAGGCTTGGCCTCTGAGTCATAGTTTGCCAACCCTTGCTCAAAATGTAACTAGTTGCGTAGGACTCCAGGGTGGATGTACTGTAATTTATCAGTGGCCCTTTAGGTTATTTCTGATTTTTTGCCATGTGCTTCTGTGAACAGCTTTCCTTGTGCATCTTTGCATACTTGTCTGATTGATTCATAAATGTACCACATGTTTATTTAGAACGTTCTGTGTGTCACACGCCTTATAGGCACTGGGCCTACAGCAGGGGAAGGCAGGCAAAGTCTGTTCCTGCCGTCCTGGAGCTTATATTCGTGATGGAAGCCCGTGTTTCCAGGCTGGCAGGAGGGGTCCAGCTGGGGGATGGGGTGTGAAAAGCACAAGATTAGAGGCCTTCAGTGGGGAAGGAGGGCCAGCAGTCTGTAGGGTCAGGCTCAGTTCTCTCGTTTCCATGGGCTGGATGGCTGACTCTGAGAGATGGGTGCAGATTTAGGTGGGCTGGACTCTGGCAGAGAGATCAGGTAATACTCTGCTGATTGTGACCGTCTTCTCAGTGATAGAAGAGGCAAGCTTATCAGCTGGGAATAGGATCCCAGGGGAGAGAGGCTGTTGAGGATTTGAGGAGAGAGGAATAGATGTAAACAGTTTTCCGGGAGAGCGAAAGGTAGAAGTGACTGGAGAAATGTAAGAGATTTGTAAGAAATGTGAGTCCACTTGAGTTTTGTGTTTATAGTCAGACTGTTCAGGATTGTTGCGTGTCTTTCCCCAGCTTTGTTCTGCCAATCAGGTGCTGGTGTGGGGTAGGAGGAGGTGGAGGGAGTTGAGGGTCTATGTAACGGGCCGACTTTCCTATGCACCATGGAATCTAAGCTTACAGGAGAGAGAGGTGAGAATGGTGATGAGCAGTGAGGAAACCATAGAGCAAACGAATTGGAGGTTCCAGCGGTTCAGGAATTGTTGCAGGGAGAGGTAAAGGGGCTGGAAAAATAGGAGGCATCATTCTGAGTATAGGATACTTGAAATTGACATTTTAAGGTGGAGCAGGTGTTAGCAATGACCAAAACTAAGGTGTGACTGGGAGAGTGGTGGTTGAGATGTGGGGTGAAGTAAAAGATGTAAGATGAGGATGCCAAGTTTCTGGTAGGTTAGGGTATTAGGGGGATGGCGTATGTAGAGGCTGAAGCCACTGAACTTGATGACAGGAGTTGTAATGGAGGGGAAGGCAGTGTGGCAGGGGAATGAGGGGTCCTGGGAAGTGGAGAGAGGGCCTGGCTGAAGAGGGAGAGCCAGTGGTTTATCTGATAGCATGTGCTTCAGGGGGTCTTGGAGGAGGAAAGAGAAGAAAAATGGTCTGGGGGCATCAGGAGGACATCTGGCCACCTGTGGGGTCCATGGGATGTGAAAAAGAAACAGCCATCACTTGAGAGGAGCTGTAGTGGAAAGAAAGCATACACTTTAGGCTGAATCCCATAAATAAGATTTCTGGTTTAAATAAGAAAAGATACACACTTCAAGGATTTGATGTATTATTGACAAGTTGCTATTTGTGCTAATTTAGGATTTCACCTGTAGTTATGAGGGTGCCTATTTTCCCTCACTCTCACTAACATAGGATATCACCAATCTTTTCATATTGAAAACACTGATATGTGAAAAAGTAGCATCTTATTGTTTTGATTTTTTTCTTTGTTTATTTACTAGTGAGGCTGGATATTTTTAAGTGTTTTTCACCATTTTGTGTCTCTTTTTTGTAAATTGCTCATTTATTTCCTTTTAAGGATCTCTGGGTAGGCCAAGTACCTAGGAGTATTTTTCACCAGCTGCCCCTCTTGGTAGGCCAGAACACATGTGGTTCAATCTCCAGAATATAGGCTCAGACTGAACCCCCGATTAAGCCTACAGGCTTCATTTCCATTGGGGTCCTAGGGCACAGCACACAGTAAGAAGCAAATGAGGGAAGGAATGTCTGGGCCTGCCCCAGAGGAGACCATCAGTCTGAGGATGCAGCCTGGGACTCCCCAAGAGTCCTCCAGCCCAGAACGGCCGACACCCAGGCTGCTCCCTACTTCTTGGGGTCGGTAAGTACCAGAGCAGGCCCTGGTTCTCACTAGCTTGTGGTATTTCTCAAAGGTCCTTCCTCATTTATGTATTGTTGGAAAGGTCAACCGATATCACCCTTGTGGAGGGCAGTTTGGAAATCTCCCTCAAAATTGCAAATACTGATAATAAGTACTCTTGAGTATTATTATTAAATAGCAGTTCCACTCCCAGGAATTGATCCTGTGGATAGACTTGTGCTTGTGCAACATGTTCAGGGTCATTTATTGCAGCACCATTTGTAGGAGCAAAAGCTTGAAAATAACCCAAATGTCCTACGGTAGAGGACAGTCTGAATAAACTGGGCTATAAGTCATACTGTGGGATAAGATCTGCAGCCTTTACAGTGAGGATCTCTTGATGCACTAATATAAGATGATCGCCAAGATATTCTGTTAAATGAAAAAAGCAAAGTTAAACAAAAAGTGCTGTATCTGACATGCCACCAGATACAACCCTTTGTATAAAATGAGTAAAAAAGGAAAGATATCTGTACATCTCTGCTTGTGTGTACACAAAGTATCTCTACAAGGATATATTAAGAAACTGATAATAGACACTGTCTGTGGAGGGCAGGTGGGTCCCTACAGGTCAAGAGTGAGAGAGAAACGTCACCGTCACCCCTTTTGTCCCTGCTGAACTTAGAAAGTTGTAGATGTGCAGGTACCACTCACTCGCAGCCTTTCTGGAATGGCGCTCCCTGGAGTTGTGCAGTGGCTCCACGGGGCTACTTTGTGGATTCATCATCTATTAAAATAAAAGTCAAAGAAAACAAAAGGCTTGGCCATTAGAATTGGTTATTATTCATTATCATATTTCTTGGAAACCTTTTTTTGGTATGTTTTTTAAATAGAGATATAGTACAATGGTCATAGTTATTTTAATTGTCCAATCCTAAATTGTTCAAAATTGGTTCTCTTTGATTTTCATTAGACGCCCTCCTGCAAAACGGCCCAACTATGTTAAGCTTGGTACTCTGGCGCCTTTCTGTTGTCCCTGGGAGCAGTTAACTCGAGACTGGGAATCAAGAGTCCAGGTCCAGGGGGAATCGCCTGTAGCTTCCTGTCCAGGTGGTGAGGAGACTGACCTGAGAAGAGGTGAGGTGCTTTGTGCTCCCACGCCTGAAAAATCTCATCAACTGTCTGATGAGGTGGGCACCTCCCTAGACGACTCCAGTGAGCCTGAAGGAGTGATGGACACAGAGTGTCCAGCCCAGGCGGAGACTGGGTGGGTAACAGGCCAGGATGCCCCTGGCAGTCTCCTCTGCGTTCTTAGGTAAGTGCTCACCACTTCCAGATATGTTTTGATTGTCTGTTTTACTGCCCAGGTTACAGGGTGTAAAAGTTATCAAAGTTCCTTTTTGCAAAGCTGAGTGAATTTATGGACTTTCTGGAAGGAAAAGCCAGTCCTTCACTACATCATGAAGGAAACAGCTAAATTACATTTGATTTGAGGCTTGATACTAACTGATGAAATGACGTAAAATATTGTCATCAATAGACATAAACGAAGGCAGTTTCTTTCTGTGACCTATTTCGTTTAGTCTTTGCTCACAAAACAGTCCCTCATGCATGTGATCTTAGGTAATGAACTTCTGCAGACTCTGAGCAAGCATTCTTTGCTTAAATCACTGAATTGGATTTCTTCTAGTTCCTTTTGAGTGATATGAATTTGTGGCTGACTAGGTACCCATTCATTGTAATATTGTCATATCATAGAGGCGACCATGTGTTCTACTCTCAATCCTGCTGCTGGCTCTTTGATTTGGCTTAGCATTTACCCTTTATTCTGCACTCTGATTTTTAAAAAGTGCTCATACCTCTTGCCTTGTACTTATTTTTCTGTACAGTAACTTCATAATTTCATATCCTTCTTTTTTACTTTTCATATAACTGTCCCTTACAGTTTCTTTTCTCATCAAAATATCGGCTCCTCTTTACTCTGGTCCTTTCACTGTAATTAAAGCCTTAGATTCTGTCCTACTGTCTTATTTTTCCTGGCCTTCAACTTCTTAAACCTTTAGTCCTTCAGTCTTGGAATAGTAGACACATGAAAAGAAAAATATCATTACAAAAATGTATTAATGTGTATTTGTAATTTTTAAAAAATTATAGTTTTGGGGCTGGCCCAGTAGCATAGTGGTTAAGTTCACATGCTCTGTTTTGGTGGCCCGGGGTTCACAGGTTCGGATCTGGGGCATGGACCTATATACTGCTCATCAGGCCATGATGTGGTGGTGTCCCACATACAAAATAGAGTAAGATTGGCACAGATGTTAGCTCAATGACAGTCTTCCTCAAGCAAAAAAAAAGAGGAAGATTGGCAACAGATGTTAGCTCAGGGCCAATCTTCCTCATCATTAAAAAAATTACAGTTGTGATCCTTTCCTGCATAGAGTATTAAAAAGTCTAGCAATGCCCATTCTTCTAATTGCATATTTTCTCCTTGAACAAAATATCCTTAAGTGTGTGTCTCTGACTTTACATAGGAGTAGACAATCACTGAAGCAGCTGTCAGCCTGGTGTGGGCCCAGCGTTGGGGACAGTCGGGCAGCCCGGCGAGCTCCCAGCAGATGGCAGCAAGAATTGACCAGAGAGGCCTGCCGGGCCATCTTGGACTGCTTCCCTAGGGCCCTGGTTTGGGTCAGTCTGTCCCTGCTCAGGAAGGGCAGCCCCAAACTGCACACCATGATCTGTGTCCCAACCAAGGAGGACTTCCTCCAGCTCAGTCGGGATCGGCTTTACTCTGGGCCCCTGGAATCCAAGCACAGCGACCCATTCAAGAGCCAGATCCGGAAACAAAAAGAGAAGAAGAAGATAGAGAAGAGGCAGAACCGAGGGCGTGCTGTGTCTAAGGGCCTGGCAGGGGGGGACCCTGCAGCAGAGCACCAAGCTCTGACCCTGGGCTTATGGTCAGGCCCTCTCCCAGCCGTGACTTCTCACTGCTCCAGAGTTCTCCTTGGCTTTGTCACACAGGGGGATTTTTCCATGGCTGTCGGCTGTGGAGAAGCCCTGGGGTTTGTTAGTTTGACAGGCTTGCTGGATATGCTGTTGAGCCAGCCGGCAGCAGAGAGGGGCCTCGTCTTGCTGCGGTCCCCTGCCTCTCTGCAGTATCGATTTGCGAGAATTGCTATCGAGGTGTGAGTGCTGGTTTACATCTTTGCAGGGTATAGGTAATAATTGTTTGCCACGTCCCGCAGTTGGGGAGTTTTGTTTTCAGTGTTTTGCTTCAAAATATCATGTGAAATTCCTTGGAAACGAGAATTTTAAAAATTACATATTACGCAAATAAAGTGTTTACATTATTCCAGTAATCTCATTGATTTCCATCTTTCCCTGTCCTTGCTGTAATACTGTAAAATTATTTGGCATGTAGAACCAAAAGCTTTTGCATTTTGATTTCTTGGTTTGTGTAATTCTTGCTGAAAATAATGAGAAGCTCTACATTTTTTGTCTCGTTTTTTATTAGGAACAAAGGGCTGTCAAATCTGTTTGAAAAACCTTGTAGTCATGTGATAAGCAACCATGGTTGTTTAATGATTTGACTGTTATGGAAGAGGAAAAGATTGTAAACGTCTGGCCTCTGTACGTGAAATATGGGCCCCTGTCTGGGCCATGTTCAATTCTGTACCGTAATCAGCATGCCTAACACTTTACACCATAAAGAAGCAAGTCATGGAAAATTTATTGCTGCCTCTTTTCAGGCAAGCTCGGTTAATGGCATAAGTGTTGGCATGGAATTAGAATGGGAGTCTATGATCTTATGACTTCTTGTCCTCTTTGTTGTTGACCAACACTTGATCCTAGGAATTACTTAATTTTTCTTTGCTTTTTGTTTCTACAAAAAATTTCTCAAAGCCATACAAAAGCATTTCTCAAAATACCTTCTATGAAATGTGTTAGCTAAAACGATTCCAAGTCAGGTTGATTTGGGAAACTCTGGGTTAAATAGTTAAGCATTTATTTTTAAAGGACTTCTAGAACCTTCCATGTGATAATATATATTGTGACTCTCCAGGAAGTGGATATTTTCTAAATCTTTTTGATCCCCAAACTCCTTTTGCAAGAAGCCCTTTGTAGCCACTAGTGTTCATAGGAACATGCTTTGGGAACTGTGGTTGTACAGAGCAGTGCTTATCTCTGCAAGGTGGTAACTAACACGACAAGCTGCTTTTAGACATAAATGCAGTCACACTGTCCCCCTGACTTTTTGAGCTGGGTATAAAAGTGAGTTCTCATCCTGTCTGTAGGAAGAGTGGAGTTGTCATTGCTTTTTTTCACATGCAGAGAAACTAGATGCTCAGTAACTCTTAGTTGCCGTGTATGTCTCACTCGGACTCTCAGCTCCTTATTTCCCCACCATAAATTTCTAGCAGAGCTTGAGTGGGATTTTTTTTTTTAATTTAAATGTACAGTTAGGTGCTATTTCATGTAAATGCGTTGGGTTTTGCAGTAGCATTTGGCAGGTGGAGGTGAGGAGTTGGGGGAGAGATACAGCAAGTATTACGGTAGCTGATGAAATGTCTGATGTTTTTCCTCTCACCATGCCCTTAAATGTATTTGTGTCCAGTTCAAATGAGACTTAAACAAATAGAACTTAGTGATGTCTGTAAACAGAATAAATTAAAATGTCACCTGATGTTGGTTGTGAGTATTTATTGGACCGTTCCTCATTTGTTTTCCAGGCTCTGAGCCACTTCATCTGTGGTTTAGCTCGCTTCATGACAGAAGTCTGAGCGAGCTGTGAGTCAGTGAACCTCATTGTGTACAGCCCTGCCTGGGCCTGCTGCCCCATCCTCATTACAAGGGAAAGACACAGTTGCTCTGCGTTGTGTTGGTAGGTCAAAGAACTGTGAGCTGAAAGGATAGACTAACATTTCCCAAAATACATTCCTGGGAGCGCTGGTCCCTGGAGATGTTTCCTGGACAAAAGTGTATCATGGCTAAAGAAATTGGGGGAAGCTGTATACCATATCCTCCTATTGCAGATTCACATGAATATTGGTATGGTCGAGGCTCTGTGGATACCTGCAGAAAGGAAATCTGCCTTTCACAGACTCCCCACTGGTTTTTGCATACTTATTGTCCAAGAACACTGATTTCATGGAATATACTTTGCAAAACACTATGACAGAATCTGCACATACATAGTAATGAACCCATTTCTCCTATGAAAAAGACTGATAGGAATGGTCTTGTTCTCTATAGCAATGGAATGAATAAATGTGTTCGTTTTGATCCTACTAGGTGCCTGCCGAACTGCCAAGTAAGCACATCGTGGCCCCTGCCCTCATGTTAGGGCAAAGATGTCAGAGTTCATAAAGTCAGGAAGTGTCCTAAAAAGCAGACTTGGGAGCTGAACACCTAACCAGCTGCACACCTGAGTTGTATATGAAACAGAATTGATTCATTCTATGTGACTATGCTGTTTTTTTATATTACAGAAGTAATGTTTTTATATTAATCCATATTCATCAGAAAAATTAGAAAATGCAGATAAGTAACATCAATAACAAAACTTATATTACCTGGATTTTCACCACCCAGATGTAACCACTGTTAACCTTGAGATGTGTGTCAGTTTTAAGAAAAATAGCATCGGGCTGGCCCCGTGGCTGAGTGGTTAAGTTCGCAAGTGCCGCTTCGGCGGCTCAGGGTTTTGCCAGTTCGGATCCTGGGCGCAGACATGGCACCACTCATCAGGCCACGCTGAGGCAGTGTCCCACATAGCACAACCAGAAGGATTTGGAGCTATAATATACAGCTATGTACTGGGGGGCTTTGGGGAGGAGAAGGAAAAAAAGAAGATTGGCAACAGATGTTAGCTCAGGTGCCAATCTTAAAAAGAAAATAGCGAGGCCAGCCCAGTGGCGCAGTGGTTAAGTTTGCACGTTCTGCTTCTCGGCGGCCCAGGGTTCGCCTGTTCAGATCCTGGGTGTGGGCATGGCAGCACTTGGCAAAATCCATGCCGTGGTAGGTGTCCCATGTATAAAATAGAGGAAGATGGGCGTGGATGTTAGCTCAGGGCCAGTCTGCCTAGGCAAAAAGAAGAGGATTGGCAGTAGTTAGCTCAGGGCTGATCTTCCTCAAAAAAAAAAAAAAAAAATAGCATCAGTAATTGCTTATCTAGAAACCTGTGTAGTACATGTGCAGCTTAAGTGCATGTTGCCAATTCCTTATGGAGCTTGATTAGCGTGAACCCCAACATTCATACTCCTTTTATCAGAAATAGGAAGTTAGTAGGTAACCGGCTCATGTGTACTCAATGTAGCCTTGCTGTCTCGGCTGCTGCATGCCTGGGGGGAGTTCTTTCCTCCCAGCCAGTGGGAAGTGAGGTGGGCAGTTGACAGCTGGATGGGCTCCATAGTGATTTTAACTGGTCTTGTGAACAGCCAACCTGACCCCTGGGGAACACAGAAGCTAGGTTCGGGATTGGGTTGCTTAGCAGATGATAAAAGATAAAAAAGACTAGCAACTGCGGGTCACCCAGAGCAGCAACCCCAGCTACCCAGGGATTCTGTCACCCCTGACCATGGAAGACCACAGGTGCTGTCTTTAACAACAGTGGCTTTCATTCTTGTCTGCAGATTGAAAGCAATCACGTGATAGCCCCCCAGCCGAGAAAGCAATCTCAGGTTGGGCCCAAGCATCTGTCTTTCTTAAAAGCTCCCAGCCGTTCTGACATGTGACTTGGGCTGAGGACCACAGCTTTAGGAGGTCTGGCTCTGGAGCCCCTGCACGTTGGGAAAGCGTGAATGAGTAACGTGGCCATGGAAACCTTACAACTCTTGTGCCTTTAGCAGGCCCAGCTCACACAATCTCTTGACAGCATTGTGAAGCAGCCAGGTGGGAACTTCAGGAGCACACAGTGGTGAGGTCTGCGTGGCCCAGAGTGGAGGCTTCCACCTGGGGAAGAGGCCTCGCCTTGAAGAAATCAACCTGGCTCATTACTTGAATCACCTCCGCTACTTGGGAATATAAAATGAGGTCTTTTTTCCTTTGTTTCGTCTTAGAGAGTATCCTTCCAGATCAGCTGTTCTCAACCTTGGCTGCACATTGGAATCACCTGGGGAGCTTTCAAAGCCCCAGTGCCCCCAGCCGACGCCAGGATGCTGATTTAACTGGTCTGTGGTGTGGGCTGGACATTGGGGTTCTTAAGAGCTCCCAGGAGACCTGCAGCTGGGGTTGAGAACTACTGTTCTAGATTTTTAACATGAGGTTCCAATGTAAGCAGCCAAGGACACAGAAGCTTAGTAATGGGGAACCATGCAGGGCGGGAGCAGATGTGGGCTATCTTGAGCGGGGTGTGCAGCTGTCATTGATGTCCCTGGATAGGGTCCTTCTGGAACTGAGCAAATGGCCAAGTTCACACAATGGCATTTCCCTTCTCCCTCTTTTTTAAAAATTAAAATTTAAGCAGGTACTGTTCTGAAAGAACCTACGCTAGCCACCTGTGTGCTTTCATTTAAGGAAAAGTTTACAAACATGGAACTCTCCCTGTTCCTCTCTCGCGTCTCGTTGTGCCCCTCTCAGCCTCGCTCACTTGGCACTGAACACGCTGGTCTTTCGCTTCCCAGAACTGCCAAGCTCTTGGCGCCTCCAGGACTTGGCACATGCTGTGCTCTACCTTCTTGGAATGTTCTCTCCCCACCTCCCCGTCCTTTCTGCACCCCTGTCCTTTCTCATCCCATCCTTCCGACCTTGACTTTATGTTTCTCAGAGAGGCCTCCTCCTGCCTGTATTGTTTTCTATCACACAATGGGTTTATTTCCTGATGACATCACAATGTATCATAGTTCTTTAGTTGTTTATTGTCTACTCCATTATGTTCTGAGCCTCATGAAGGGGAGACCATGTCTTATTTGATTATGGTTGCACCCCAGGTTCTAGCACAGTCCCTAACTCATGTGTATTTAATGTATTTTTGTTGAATGGGTGCATTAATCAAAGAGGGCGTTTGTTTTGAACTACAATACTGTTTTATCCCAGGCGTATGTTGTAATGGACTAATGAGCCACTAGGTGGTGCCAAGACCTCATGTGAAAACAGCTTGCTCTGGAAAACCCTCAGAACTAAAATGCTTTCAGTTGTGTGTGTCGTTGGACTGGGGGAGTTTATGAAGTTGCAGATCAGTTAGCACTCCCTCTTGGGGCAGACCCATACTACTCACATACTCGTTTGACAGGGCTCTGTGATTTTAAAGAGATGCCTAGAGAAGAAAGAACTTTAAAAGCTCTTATCGAAAGCATGAATTCCATCCCCCTTATCCCCATTAGGTTTGCCCCTCATGACCAGCTGAATGCCTCAGTGACAGGGAACTCAGTCCTTCACCCAGAGATGCCGTCTCCCCTTTGGGGGTGATGGACGAACTGCCCTTTCAGCCGCGACCTGAGCCCAGCTCCCCTCACCTTGACTCACAGCAGCTAACACTGAAAACCAGCCCGTTATTTTTAGGAAGTCAGTTATTAACTTTTTTGCTTTCTCTTCTCCAGGCTAAACAAGCCTCATTCCTTTGCTTTCCTTCTCCTATTTCCAGCATCTCACAGAGGACCTTAAATTATTTTTTGGACAAGACGTAATTTGTTCTCAGAACACCCGTCCACACTGCGTGAGCCTCGGGCAGGGGCTGCTGGCTTTAGGGAGAAGCTCAAACATTCTGGGTCACTGTGGGCCCTCTCTGAAGTCTTTAGCCTCCCCCTCCCTTGCTCCGCAGGAGTTAGCCGCTACTGCTCGGGGGTACGTGAGAGCTTGGTTTTCCTCAAAAGCAGAGCCTGGGCTGACTCACATGCAGGTAGTTTATTTCAGGAAGTGACCTCAGGGAATGGGAATGTGGAGCCTGGGCAAAGTGAACTGGGGAAGGGGTGACAGCCGATCCAAGTGTGCGTGATTGGGCTGGTTACCCACAAGGGCAAGTGGGTGCACCTCTGAGTGGTTCACGTGAGGCCCAGGAGAGGGCACTCTTTATTCACCAGCTCTCATTCCTACTGGTCAAGGGTTTCCCGAGGGAGAGTTCATTTCCTTGTGCCTCCAGGTTTGTGCAGGTGTTAGAATGGCTCAGTCTGTTCGGTGGCCATCCCACGGAAGGCCCACCGAGAAGCCCCAAGGGCAGAAACAAGAGGTGTGGCTAGGCTGAGGCGCTGCTGGGCCACAGCCATTCTCAGAAGCTTGCTGCAGCAAGGGCGGAATGAAAAGTGTGCCGAGGAAACGTGAGACAGGGTGGAAGAGTGGCACAGAGCCTTCCGGAGACAGGGTGACTATTTTCTGTTGCTACTTTCAAGGAGCCAAATTGTGTATGTTGTGTCTATGTGTGCTTGTGTGGGGGAGGCCCGAGGTGTCAGTGGCTGTTTGATGGCCACTCTGGAATAAGTGCCAGCAATTGGCGGTGTAGACTCTGAAGTCAATTGTGCCAAAGCCTGGGGACAGTTGTGGTCCAGCCACCCAGCGAGCTCTCAGACCAGGGGATCTGAGCAGAGAGCCTTTCTGAAGAGAGTTGCAGTTCTGAATATTTCCCATTGTGTGCCTGCAACAGTCATTAGGCAGCAGATCTCAAGACTGTAGTCTGGTAAGACAATAGCCCACTGGAGATGTTCGGTTGGCTCTCCCATTGTTCTTGCCCAACTAGCTTCCCACTTCCTTTCTGCTCGCCCCCCACCCAACTCATTTATTTCTCTCGCAGCTCAACAGCTCCCCTCTTGGCTTCCCCCATGCCTGCAGCGCAGTTGATCTGTTTCCTCAGTAAAACAGGATAGGTTGGAGAACAGTCTTGCTCCTTAAAGTGCGGTCCTGCGACCAGCAGCATCAGCATTAGAAATGTGGGATGGCAGGCCCCACCCGGGACCTGAAAGGAGTCTGCATTTGAACAAGATCACCAGGGCGTTCGGATCCACGGGAAAGCTACACAAGCAGTGGCCTGAGTCTGTGGTTTCTAAACCTGCTTATCACCAGAAGCTTCTGGGGAGCTTGCTAAAAACACAAATTTCTGAGTATCTGTGGTGTGGCCCTGAAATCTGTAGTTTTTGTTAAGCTTCCTGTGTGAGTCCAACCCAGACCATACATGGGATCGTGTTTGAGAATCACCAGGATAGTCATCTTTGGTTTTTCTCACTTCTAACATTCTGATATTTTTACCACTGACTTTTACAAATTTGAATGTCACTCTTTTGGGGTGTTATGAATGAGTGGGGCCTAAGTTGTTTGTTTGTCTTTTTAAACAGGCCTAGTTTCTGGTTGCTGAATATTCTGGTCAGGAGCTTGTCTTTCTTCCAACATCTAATAGATACCCCTTTAAGTAACTTATGGGTACTTGGCCGAGCCCTGCAAGCTGCCATGGCCTCATGCTTTGGGGCATTCCGGTGGCGCCTGAGATGGCGTTTTGTCTCAGCTCCTCAGCCGTTAGGCGCTGGACGGATGTATCTGAGATGTCAGGTCCTGACTCCCTGGTGTTGCTGATGAGAGCTGGACCCCAAAGCGTCTACAGAGAAAAGTCAGAGTGTCTGTTTGCATTTGGTTTCATCAAGTGTCTTGGGTCGCCCCAAGTCAGTACTGTCCACTTGCATCATGTCCACGCAAGCCTGAGTGGCCTTCAAGAAAGCAGCTCCAATCCTTTGACCTGGGAGCCTTGGCTGGGGCGTCTGTGGTGGCACCCACCCTCATGAGGGTGGAAAGGCTCAGCGGGCTTGGCGCCAACTGGCCAGGAGCATAGAGCACTGCGAGGCGACAGGAGGGAGGCTGAAGACCTCTGGGTGGCCCTGCCTGGCTGAGCGGTTACAAGGTGGCAGGAGGCTCCAAACCAAAAGGAAGATTTTCTTAGAAGGTCCTCCTGGACCTTGCACTCTCACGTAAAGCCTAAATATCTCATCCCATAAAATTGCTTTATGTGTCCTTAATGGTGTTCTGCCTGTGAGTGGCCTGCTGAGCTATCCCTTTGGAACAAAGTGGAGAGAAGGGAGGAATTGCTTCTTACCAAGGGCAGAGCTTGGCTCCCCCCAAAACTTGCCATTCATTCAGGTAAACATCTGGGTGGGGGAAGGTACCCCCCACTGAGAAGGATGTGGCAGCCAAGGGGAAGCTGACCTTCAGCATGAGGTCAATGAGGGTTGGGGTTTGGGGTTTTGTTTTCCTGACCAGCATCATCATAAACAGAGGGCTCTGCCCTTCTCAGCCCCCAGAGGCCAGAGGTGAGGGTGGCCGTGGGTTGGGTGTCTGCCATGTTTCCGGTCAGAATCTGTGGACACTTCCCCAAGTCTGAGGGGGAATGGAGAATGGGAGGAGGGGAGCATGGTGGCCATGGAGTCAGGCTGGGAGCAGGAACAGTGAGGGAGCCCCAAACCCCAGCATGCTGTCTCCCTCATGATGGCCACCAGGGTTCCTCAGCCTGTATCTCCCTGAGGTGTGAGAAAAATTAGTTCTACCAGTTTGGCATGTGGGATGGATTTTCTGTTTCCAAGTCCTTCATTCAGTCACTAGTAATAATAAAGAGGAGCACTGACTGAGCACTCACTATACCCTAGGCTTTCTGTGCAATATTCCATTTAATATTTACAACCACACTCTTATTATTGTCTTTCTTTTATAGGTGAGGAAACTGAGGCTTACAGAGGCTCAGTAATTTGTTGTAAAGACAGATTCGGGGTTTGGGTCGAAGTCAACTGACTTCGGGTCTGAGCTCACAGCCTCACACCATGCTGTGCTTCCTCTCATCCTTCATCCATCTGGGCCATCAGAAACGTGTCTGTTGTTCTGTGCCAGACCCTGGGGGGCTCAGATACAAACATGGATCAGGCGTTGACTTGTCCTTATGCAGTTCAAGGTCAACAACTTGCTGCTTTGGTGCCACATGAAGAGTGCTGAGGATTTTGGCCCTTGGTCTGGCATAGGAATCAAGTCTTTCTCATCTTAATGTTTTCCTAGAAAAGATGGCCCTGGAGTCTCAATAGATTTATTTCATCTGTGTTTCTCTCTCTTAGTTTTGCCCTGATATGCCGCTGTTATTTACGATTCGAGCACCACCCAAGCTATTCATCTTGCCATTGTTGGGCGTTTATGAAAGGCCCGTGATTACATCTCCCATTTGGCCCGCTCATGTTTAAAACATGAGCAAACAGCCAAAAGCAAAACAAAAAAACACACGCACAGCCACCCCTCCACCCAGAAAGGAGTGGGTACACCGCATAGCATTCTCTTTCTGAACCCAGAGAGTCGTTTCCTCCCGCTCTGCCCAGTGTTGGTCTTCGAAGGCTCTACTCATTTAATTCTTTTAATCTTGCCGTAAATCAGTGGGCCTGGCTCCCCAGCCTGCATCACTCTGAGCCTGCTGCTCGCTTGGCCGCTCATGCAGCCCCTTTGGTCACAGTTATTCAGTCCCAACAAGGATTAATGTTAATCTCCTGCTCATGTGAATGACTCAAGAGTTATTCTTTCCATCTGTCACCCCCAAGGCCAGAGTTCTTTGTCCTTTCTTTCTCCTACCCGGAGGTCTCTGAGGGCAAATGGTGACAACCTCCTGACCATGGACATGTGCAGGGTGACCCTTGGGCAGCTTTCCCACAGGGTGTGTGAAAGGCACGTACTGTCAAGTGCTGGGTTGGGAGCTGAAAGGCCCTTAGCAGGTGTCTTGTCCAACCTCCTCCCTCATTTTGCCGAGGAAGAAACTGAGCTCCAAAGAGAAGCCACGCATCCAAAGTCGCCTAGTCACACAGCTGCTCGGTAACAGAGCTGGGACCAGAACCCAGGTCTCTGGATGGCTCAGGTGCTTCTCAGGACCAACTTTCTGAATAAAGCACTTTTCAGAAAGAGTCTAAATCCAGAGAGGAAGAGAGCAGAGAGCAGGTTGCTGTGCCGCATTTGAGTTCTACGCCTCGTCCTTCTTGCTCTTCTTTGATCTTCCCAAGTTTTCTCCAGCAGTTCTGCCCTCTGCGTTTCTTCTTTCAAGGAGCTGCCTGGTATGCTGGCGAGAACAGGAGGATTGGCTTCAAGTCCTGTCATTCCTTTGCTGCAAGATCCTGAGCAAGTCATGTAAGCAATCTGACTCTCAGTGTTCTTGTCAATAAAATGGAAATAATATTAATGTCCACCTCACTATTTTGAAGCAAGACTTAAGTGGAGTAATGGAACCATAAGTGCTTTGTATTCATCTTTGCTGAGTACTTGCAAGGTGCCACTCACGGAGCCTTAGCTTCTTTTATATGGATTATGTCTTTTAATCCTCAGAACAGTTCTATGAGTTATATAATCTGCATTTTTACGGAGAGGGAAACTGAGGCTCAGCGAGGCAAGGGAACTGCTCAGGTCCCACAGCTAGTGGGGACCAAACCCATAGCTGTCAGTGTGCTTAACCAATCTCCTGGTTTCTCACAGTGACCCTTCTTCGATAGGCACTTGTCAAACAGGGGTTTAAGGTATCAAAATAAGCAGAGTCAAAGCATTGCCTATCCATTCTCAGAGACTTCATAGGGGGAAGGAGGTGGGGCTGAGAATGACCAGCTCGGGATGCCTGTTTTCCTCCAAACAGTGGGGATGAGATCATCTTAATGGGAGGAGCGAGGGGGCTCCGCCGCGCCGTCCAAGAAGGTGCAGTTCCCAGTCCTGGCCGCGGGGTGGCGCCATGGACCGACGCTGGCTCCCAGAGGTCCCGGGGACAGGAGCCTGAGTGCAGTCCCCGGACTGCTGTGGAGGGAGGCGTTCTGAGAATCAGGACAGCGAGCCCTGGAGGGGCATTCAGTTTTGTTGTTCAGTGCTGCAGCCCGGGAACCAGGGGAGGTTTACGTTCCTTTCGATAGAACAGGCATTTGTGGAACTCTAGCCACAGATCCGGCCCTAGGCTTTGGGGAACCCAGGGACGTATATGACCAGGTCTGCCCCTGTCCCTGGGAGCTCACAGTCCACCTGGAGAGGCAGATGCGGACACTGTTGCTCCCTTCAAAACGAGCACGAAGAAAGCTGGACAGTTTTTCATGGCCTTAAAAAAGAAGTTAAAACTTGTATTTTCTTTACCAAGAGCAAAGAGCACTTCCTGTTTTCCCAGACCCTCACCCATCCCTGGCTGCTGGCTGAGAGGGACCCATCCCCCGTAGAGAATCCTGGGGCTGAGATGAAAGTTTTGAAGACCAGTGAAGGGTCCTTCTCACTAAGGGCATCCTACGCTTCAAAACCTGTCCCCCACCTCACCTGGGCCAGGCCTCTGCCTCATTTAACCTGGCGAGCTCCCCTTCTTCCTCAAAATGCTAGCTGTTCTGCCCTTTTTATGTTACTTTTCCTGAATGCTCCAGAATTAACCACTCCCTCCTCTGTATTGTGTACTCTCCAATAATTGCACACTTATCACATTGTGTAGTAATCTGTCTGTTTACACGTCTGCCCTGCTAGACTAAAATGTCCCTGAGGGCAGCGTCCCTGGGCTTGGGTCCCTAGCACCCAGCACAGTGCCAGGCAAGTAGAATGTGCTCTCTAGGCACTGGTTCAATTGAGTTACTCGAGAGGATTTTTAACAGTTATTACCTGGTTCAATCCTGACAACACCCTGTGCACTTGGTAGTATCTGCGTTATTTTATAGAGGAGGCGATGCTAGTTGCTGCAGCAGGTAAACCCTGAAATCCCCACGGCTTAACACATCAGAAGTGGTGTCTCACGTCACAGTCTGATGTGACTTGGACAGCCTTCTTCTGCCTCGAAGTGGCTTCATCTAGAATACATGTCTCCAAGACTGCTGTCTTAGTCAGCTCGGGCTGCTACAACAAAATCCACGGTGGGGTGGCTTAAACAGCAGGCATTTATTTCTTAGATTTCTGGAGGACGGGAAGTCCAAGACCAAGGTGCCAGTAGATTTGGTTCCTGGTGAGGACTCCCGTCCTAGCTTTGCGGTTGGCCACCTTCTTGCTGTGTCATCACATGTTGAACAGAGAGAGAGAGCCAGCAAGCTCTGCTCTCTCCTCCTATTCTCACAAGGACACTGATTCCATTATGGGGGTCCTACTGTCGTGACCTCATCTAAGTCTAATCATTCCTGAAGGCCCTACCTTCAAATGGGGTGCTTGGGCTTCAACATAGGAATTTTAGGGGACACATTCAGTTCATAACAGCTGCCACTACACAGGCACATGGGCTGCCCTGACCCAGAAGTCACTCCTGTTCACAATTCACTAACCAAAACTAGCCATGTTGCCCCAACATAAAGGCAAGGGGAGCTGAGAAGTGTAAGGAACACATGCATGTTTGGTGAGCACTTTCAAATTGCCACAAAACCACAGGCTCGTGTGCTTATGTACACATCTACACAAATGCACACATATCCACATACGTGCATGCCTATGTGAGTGTACACACCTATGAATCATGCTGCAACACAAGGGCTAAACATGAAGCGACCTATATAGACACAGAGAGCCTGCAGAGCATCATGTGTCCAAAAAGAAACGACATGTGTAAAATAATCTTCATGTTGGGAAACTAAAAGAGCTGCATTTCTTAAAGAAGATTTTTTCCCCACCATTATTTAGCAAAGTATTATGCTTAGGACTGAAAAAAAATGATGTTTTGGGAAAAAACTTGAAGAGCGGCAGGCGAAAGCAAGGATGACACACAGATGATAATGTTCTCTCTGTTTCTGAGGATAATAGAGTTCTGGAGACAAGCCGTTCTTGGGTGGTTTACAGAGGGAGCAGCAAGACATAATCTTTGCAAGATTTAGCTTGAGCACCAGAGATGCTTGTTTTATTTCTTATGACTATTTTGCTTATATATAGAAACAGGAGAGGCAGGAAGAGGGGGCGGCCACACCTACCGCCTCACGGCTTTGTGCTGCGCCCTCCCTGTGGGTGTTGATGGCTGACACGGAGGTTAAAAGCAACTTCAGGGAGGTTACCCGATGACATTTTGACATTACAGAGATTGGAGGTGACACATCTTTGTGGGAATTAAAATATTTGGGCCAATTATAACAATAAACCTGCCTTAAAAGAAAAAAAAGTGAAGGTTTTAAGCCTTCATTGTTGATTGATCTCTCCTTCCCCCTCTAGGGGCGGCCCCATAATGGGTGGCTGGGAGGCAAAGACATTCTTCCCCTCAGGCATCTCTGGCCCTGCTCAGGCGACAGGGAGATTCCCTGGGAGCTTCAGATTTCACTCCAACAATTCAATCCAGTTTGATCAACGTTCGTGGAGTGAACGATGGGGCCTGGCACCTCTCTGGCCCTCAGACACAATGCTCCCTTGGTTTCTACCTGCAATTTGGCAAAAGAGAGAACACCCGTGCTTTAATGACCGTGAGACAGAGGAAGGTGAGATATCTTGCGGAGGGCTGTGCGCACGCAGGTGAGTGCGTTGGGGGAGGTGTATGGGGAGTGACTCGGGGACGTCGGCCCAGGCCTTGGAGCATGGGTAGACTTAGCCCTCTGACCTGGGAAGGGCACAGACGAATGCGCAAGGAGCTGCTCGGAGCCCACAGGGTGCTGCTGATTCCTGAAGGGAGACCGTGCAAGGTAGGGAAGGAGGCTGGAGCCATGCCCCCGCGGCTCTGCGTGCCGAGCCAGTTGACTTCCCTTGACGGTCAGAAGCCCCCCTAACGTCAGCACCAGTTTAGGAAGCTGCATCTTGCAGTTGGGCCGTGGCTGACGGGACTGAGGAAGGATCAAGGGTGAGACGACAGTTTGGAGAGGTGGACGTGGCCTCAGGGATGGGGACTTGTCCCTGTGGGGTCCGCCCTCAACACCCAGGGACAGCAGCCACGGCAGCTTGCCTGAACCGGAAGGGAACCATGATCCTATCAGCAGCCTGCACTGCTGTTCACTGAGCATCTGCCTTGTGCCGGGAACCGTGCGAAGTGCTTTCCACGTGGAACTTGGAGCTGGGGATGCCAGATCGACAGCCCCACTCACCCCTCTGGCAAGTTTCTTGACTTCTTTAGTCTCAATTTCCTTGCGTGTAAAGTGGAGTAAGTGATGGCATACATTGGTTGAGCACTTACCATATGTCAGGTAGTTGGTTTCTGAGCCTGTGCTGTTAGCCTCAAAGCTATCCTGCCTCATGCCACCCTGCTGAGATGTGATGAAGGTAGAATAAGTTAATGAGGGGAAAGAAATTAGTGCCTGGCACACAGGGATGACTCAGTGTAGATTACTGTAATGGACTGAATGTTTGTGTCCCCCTACAAATTTTGTGTTGAAGCCCTAATCCCCAGTGCAATGGTATTTGAAGATGGGGCCTTTGGGGGGTAGTTAGGGTTAGAAGTGGTCACAAGGGTGGGGCCCTTATGATGGGATTAGTGGTCTTCTAAGAAGAGACACCAGGGAGCTTGTTGGTGCTCTCTCCACACTTGCACAAAGAGGAGGTCCTGTGAGCACACAGCGAGAAGGTGGCTGCCTACACGCCAAGAGAAGAGGCATCAGAATGAAACTTACCTTGATCTCAGGCTTCCCGGCCTCCAGAACTGAGAGAAATAAGTTTCTGTTGCTTAAGCTATCCAGTCTGTGGTATTTTGTGATGGCAGTCCAAGCAGACTAAGACAGTTATCTAACTTAATCCCTGAGTCCCCAGGTCAGTATCCTTAGACCCATTTCCTAGCTGAAAAACGGAGGCAAAGGGAGTTTAAGTAATGAGATTTGGGTGACACAACTACTCGAGCCCTGTTTCTAACCCAGGCTTGGAACCAGAGGCCCTTGTACCCCAACTATGGGCAATGACTTAATGTCACAAAAGACAGTGTGCCAATTTGCTTCCAAGAAAGCTCCCAATGCACTTCACCTCTGGGTGTTCACACCTTGTGTAGCCCGCTCCACATTGAATCAGGGCTGGCCTGTGGGATGAGTAGACTATGGTAGAAGCAATGGTGGATGACTTCCAAGACTAGATCAAAAAGGCATTGTAGCTTCTGCTTTGGTCCTTGGATCACTTGCTCTGGAGGAAACCAGCTGCCATGCCAGGAGGAGACTCAAGCAGTCCTGCAGAGAGGCCCACAAGGCAGGAAGAGAGGCCCCAGGCCAGCAGCCAGCTGTTTGGGGTGAGGGCCACAAGGCATAGGTGATCTTCCTCTGGAGTCCCTTCAGAGTCTCAGCCATGGGCCGTGACTGCTCTGGAATAAAGGACTGAGATAGGTGGGATTTTCTGCTTGAGATCTGGAGGGCAGGGCTGCAGATGCCGAGACATTTTAAAACATCTTACGAGAGAAATGAGAGCTGTGTTGCTCCTAAATTGTTCTAAGCAAAAGGACCTACTCCACCAGACAGCAAGGGCCCTGGGGGCAGGGACTGTGTGACTTTTCTCCCTTTCTCCCGTTTGTTCATTCCTTCATTCATTTAACAATAAACGTCGAGAGGGGCTGCAGTTTTAGTTAGTGAGTCAGGAAGGGCTCGCTGAGCAGGACTCCAGGTAAAGGCCTCAAGGAGGCAAGGGCTGAGTCATGTGATTCCTGGGGAAGAATGTTCCAGGAAGAAGAGCAGTTGGTGCAGAGGCCCAGAGGTGGGAGCATCCAGGAGTTTTCAAGAGACAGAAGCCCGTGTGGCTGGAGCAATGTGACAAGCATGAGAGTAGTAGGGATGGAGGTCACAGGGCGAGGGTGAGGATGCAGCCCTTCCGCTTTCACTCTAAGTGAGCTGGGGAGCATGGCAGGGTCCTGAGCACCCTGCCTACATCTCCTTTCCGCTCATGTCCCCTGTGGATGAGGACTGGGACTTTAGACTCTAAGTTTAGATCTGAAGTTCCAGTCCCCATCTGCTCACGCAGGACCTTCAGCCCTTCCCTCCCAAGGGGCCTCAGGTGGACTTACACACGAGGCCCCTGGCTAGGGTTGCAGGTGCGCGGGCACTCTCCACTCGGGTCCCAGACATGCACTCTCCGAGGAGCCTCTTGGAGGAGCCTCACCGTTGCTCTGCTGCTGGAGCCCCACGTGGGAGCACTGCTGTGGGTTCTGCTAATCCAGGTATCCTCAGGGAAGTGCAGGTTCTAGACAGGCGCAGGAAAGAGGCCATCTCCCCCTGCCTGTGACACCTGTGGCAACTCTGTGCACAAGCCACACTGCTTCGGGACCCAGGTAACTCTGCCTCTCCAGAAAGCAGCGTCCCTGGGCTTGGCTCTCACTATCTGAGTGCTCACACCCAGGAGCTGGGACCTTCCCCTGCTCAGTCTCATCATTCCTTTGCCCAATATGATCTCCATCCTTTTTTTGATACAAAAAGACCTGGATTCTGGCGTGGGTGGGTGGTAAGGAGTGCTGTCAACGCCAGCAATATCTGAGGGCCCGGGCCTGCTGGCCCAATGCCCTGAAATGCTCACACTTGCCCATTGGCACTACTGTCCTCTGAGATCCTGTCCACTCTTCTCCTCTTGTCACATTTCATGTCCCCATGACTGGTTTGCAGCTCCTGGGAAGTGGCTACTGGGTCCCAGTCTCCTCTGGAGACCCTTCTTGTTTCTTCAGCACCTATCAGAGGTTTTACCTGTGGTGGACCTCAATTTAATGTTTAATGCCTGAGTCACATAATAGGTGCTTTGTCACTTCTGGATGTAGCCTGAGACAGATTTTGTCAGATAATCTTAGACATGTTCGGTGTTTTCTTTGTGTGCCTGTGATTGCACATTATGCGTCTTGTGTGTGTGCTGATGACGACAGAGCTCCATGTCCCTTTCCTAAGCAATTTTCAACCTGGCCTTTTATCCTTGAGGCTCTCCCATGGTCTCCTTGCCATGTCATCTTTATTCCTCAGGCCTCGTCTGAGATAAATCTTCAAACTAGCCCCCTCCCGATGCCCAGCCTCCTGGAGCCGGTCTATGACTCACAAAGTCCCATCCTTGAGAACAAACAGGCTGTCCCGACTCGCCTGCCTCTGCCCTCTGTGACCCAGTGTTCTCTCTCCAGTGACAACGAACCTTTATTGCAGCAGCGGGTCAGGGTTTGGTCCTGGATTGGCGACGTTATTAAAAACAAATTTAATAATGCTCCAAGCAGCGAATCTGCCTGTCCAGTAATGATAGTCATAAAGCTCAACAGGACCATTAGGGATCAGCTAATCTCTGGTTGTAGGCATGACCATGCCTACGTCATTCCAGAGAGAAGGAATTATCTTTTATTTGTTGTTATTTTTTAAAAACCTCCAGAAGAGCTCAGCCACTGCTCCGATGATAATCTACTCTGGTGATACAACGTTCCCCAGGCCACGTGGAGCTGTGCGTGCATGTGTGTGCGACATGCGGTGATTTCTGCCCCCACCACTTGCCCTCTGCCCGCTTCTGCAGGCACTGAGGTGGTTGCACTGGAGGAGTGCAGGGAACAGAGAAGGTAGGAGCAGGGCCGCATGTGGAAAGGCTACACACTTTGGTGCCTGGATTCAAATCCGCCTGCCACTGACTTGCTCTGTGAGTGGAGGCAAGGCTGGTTAGTCTCCCTGAGCCCCAGTTCCCTCAACTGTGACTGGGGTATAATCACTCTGCGGTGTTGTGAGGCTTGGAGCTAATATACATAGAGTAGATACTCTATAGTAGATACTCCATAAATACCTGCTAGTCCTGGGGATACAGAAAAAAAATGATGCCAGGAGGGAAGCAAGGGAACTTTTGGACTTGAGAATCTCCTGAGAACAGAATGTGTGGTCTGTGTGGGCATACTTCATTCAGGGGTGACTCCTCCTGGGGAAATCCCGAGGCTGCCAGAGCTGGGAGAGGTGCTGGTCCCAGGGCCATTTGCATCCTGGATACCTCCAGCTGACTGGCCAGGGGATCCGGTCCCCAGGTTGTGGAGGGCATGGTGTTCTGGGGTGGGGGGGGGGGGGGGATGCACGTTCCTTGACTTGATGAGAAGCAACCTGTCGCTGGGCTGTTGGTTTCCATGGTAGCGCAGGGAAGAACAGCCAAGCAACCAGGCAGTTATGCTTAAAAGATAAGAAGGAGCATGATTTGGGAACCTAGTGACTGTCATAGCTCTGTGTAAGCAGGATGCAGAAACTCATTTATGTAACAAATATTTATTAAGCATCTATCATGTACCAGGCACATGGGATACATCAGTGAGCAAACAGACAGAGATCTCTGTTCTTGAGTAGCTCACATTGTGGCAAGTGGGGGTGGAGAGGCAGACAGTAAACAATGAACATAATAAATACATAAATTATACAGTATTATTTTGTGCATGTGTGATTTGCCTGGAGCTAACATCTCCTCTTTTTTTGCTTGAGGAAGATTCGCCCTGAGCTAACATCTGTGCCAGTCTTCCTCTAATTTGTATATGGGACACTACCACAACATGGTTGATGAGTGGAGTAGGTCCGCACTGAGGATCTGAACACATGAACCCAGGGCTGCTGAAGTGGAATGCGTGGAACTTCAACCACTCAGCCATGGGGCCGGCCCCTAAATTATACAGTATTGTAAGAGATGAGCCATAGTATGGAGAGAAAGAGGTAATGGGGACTGACAGTGCTGGGTGGAAGTGGGGTGGCTTGCAATATTAATAAGGTGGGTAGAGTAGGCCTCCTTGAGAAGGTGACATTTGAACAAAGATTTAGAGAAGTTTCAGAAATTAGCCTGACAGAGAGAATAGCATGTGCAAAGGTCCTGAGTCAGAGTGTGCCTGGTGTGTCCAAAGAACAAGGAGGAGGCAGTGAGGCTGGAGAGGAGTGAGAGGATGTAGGAGGTGCCCTTCAGGGCAGAAAGGTCGTGGAGATCAGATCACTTCAGGTGGTTTGAGTTAGGCTTTTCTACTGAATGACCAGTTGGAAGGCTTTCGTGGTAATCCAGTGAAAGATGATGGTGGTGGCAGTGGAGGTGAAGACAAGTCCAGGGCAATTCCTGTTCCACAAAGAGTTGTATCTGAATACCAAAAATTGGATGAGCATGCAGATGATTGTAACTTGAAGTGGAATAACATAAGAATTGCACTCCCCCCACCTCCCCCCAAAATGTAGAAGGGATTCTAATGTGGCAAGGAGCATATCTGCTGACAAAATAATAAAAATCTTCAAGTGTTAGAGATGGCTTTGAAGGGCAGATAGATTCCAACCACGAGCAGGGTTGGCAGGGGGATGAGGGCGGGAGATGCAGCCTGGGCAAGCGTGAAGTAGGGAAGGTAGAGACAGAATCGAGTGTTTCTCTACCCATCCTTCCCCCCGCCTCAGCCCACAGCGTGCATGGGAATCTGAGGGAGCAGAGACAATGGAGCAAACTAGTGGGGAAGCCGGCAGTGTTCCAGGCGGGAGACAAGGAGGACCTAAGACAAGCCTAGCAGTAGCCAGGGGTCTGGGAAGAAGGGGAAGTGTGATTGGGATGCTGGGGAGAGGGGTACATGTGATGGTGGAGTGACTGGCTGTCAGGCAACAGAGGAGTCAGAGATGGCTCTGAGGCCCAACCTGGGCCTAGGGAGCATAGTGACACCATTAAAAGAAGTAGTTTTCTGGCAGGGGTGGAGAAAAGAGGAAAGAAGAAAAGAAAGGACTTTGCCTTTGGACATACTGAGAGTGAGAGGTCTGAGGGGCAGTGGTCGAGCAGGGGTTGCAAATGCTGGTCAAGGCACGGTGGCCATGCTCAGCTTTCTGTTGATTGGCACTGATTTATTTGTTGAGGGGCTCACAGAATCAATGGGAAGACTGTAGGTTTGGCTTGGAAAAGAGGCGCAAACCAAGTGAAACCAAATGGCTGGACCTGTGGCCAAGGTCATGCTTCTGGCATTGTTATGACTGGATGTTGGATGCCGCCACTGCTGGTGGCAAAAGAATAAATTTTAAATTGCCCAGTGCTCCAGACTCAATGTTCTGGGTGGGAGCTTCAGCTTCCAAGGGTTGGGGCCAGGAAGTCTTGCCTTTTCAGCCTTCATAGTGGAAGTGTGGGTGGGGTTCTGCTTGAAGCAAGGTTCATACCATGGAGGGTCCCCAAACATAGCACAGGGGGTCTCATGCTGGGAGTCAAAGGACACAGAATTCCCTGTGTAAGTTTGCTAGGTCTGCAGTAAAAAACTATTACAAACCAGGGGGCATAAACCCAGAAATTTATTGTCTCACTGTTCTGGAGTCTAAAAGTCCAAGATCAAGGTGTGGGCAGAGTTGGCTCCTTCTGAGGGCTGCGAGGGAGGATCTGCTCCAGGGCTCCCTCCTGGCTCCTGGCGCCTCAGGCGCTCCTTGGCTTCTACATGGCCGCCCTCTCCCTGTGTCTTCACATCGTCCTCTCTCTGTGTGGTGTCTCTTTGCATCCAAATTTCCCGTTTTTATAAGGACACCAGTCATATTGGATCAGGGCCCACCCTATTGACCTTATTTTTAACTTGATTACCTCTAATAAAGACCCTATTTCCATATGAAGTCACATTCTGAGGCAGTGGGGGCTGGACTTCAATGTACCTTTTTAAGGGGACACACTTCAGCCCATAACCGTCTCCTCCGGTAGCATGTTGGTTTGGCTTTTTAAAAACTTTGCTTCATTTGTCTTCCTCTCAAGAACAGGATGGTTTTCATCCTGATGGTTTTAGAAAGATATTTATGTAATTGTCAATTTTTAAATTATGGAAATTAAATAAATCTGCTTTGCTGTTTCAATCATTCATAAAAATCAGTTAACAAGCTTCACTTTGCCCTCAGCAATTTCTGTTGATAGACTGTAGACCCAGCGCTCTGCTTGCGGAGCGTCCCTGGCCATGGGATAAATGTTTTTTCCATTATTAACTTTATTGTTGTGGTGCAAAAATCAGTCAGGAAAGTGAGGCTGTGCTCATTGCTTTTGGACGGAGAAAACATGCTCAGCTAACGAGCTGTGTGAAGGGGCCAAATACCAATTTGCAGCAAAGACCTGTCAGCCCTGGCCCACCTCAGAATGGCTGGTTCACCAGTCAGACCTCTTCCCCAGACACGTTTGACATCCCTGTGGTTTTAAGACAGGACATGACGTCACATGTGTGTTGTTACGCCTGATGTCTGGGGCACCTCTGCTCGCGTCCGTTTGGACGAGCTTCTCCCATCTTGTCACCTCAGGCCTTTGCTGTCGACTCCGTTCTCTCTGCACATTATTCTGAAGAAGAATGTGAAGTCTTTGTGCCAGGCCACAGCCCCCTCTGTCCACGGTCCTTTTACGTTTGTGTCACCCACCTTTTCTCCTACATCTTCTCTCTGAGGCCCAGTGGGCAGAAATAATGAACTCTGCTTTATAAATGGAAGACAGGGTCAGCAGAGGAGGACAAGTGCCCGGCAATTTGTGTCCCTCTAAACAGAACTAGGGAAAGGAGATTTGGGGATTAACCCAGCAGACCCCCCAAATAAACCTGCACACAACAAAAGGAAGGAAGTAGAAACATGGAAGAAAGAAATCATACTTTTCAGTGTTCTTTGGAGGGTTTTTCTATCCAGATGTCCATCGAAGCCCCTGGCCTGTACCGAGGGAAACAGTGCTGTGTAAACAGGAAACACCAGGAATCTATTTTTATTTGGTGTTGTCTTTACTTTCCCTAGCTTCAGTGGAAAATAAGTCTGGCTTCCACAGAACTCCTTAGTGAACAACAAGTAGAAGAGGAGGCGGTGCCAAGGCCGTCTTTCCTCAGCTGTTTGGACCCGCTTCTTCCCTGCAGAGACCTAGGAAGGCTGGGCCTCGCCTGGGCAGGAGCAGGTGGTTTGCCTTAGAGAAGGCCTGCGTGACGGCGAGTGAGGAGATGCCTGTGCCCTGGGACAGATTTCTGTGCTCCTCCGCAGAAGGCTGCTTTCCCATCAGCAGCTGAGAAAGAGGATGTCCGTGTTCACACCCAGGACTTCAGTCTCCTGCCTGACAGCAGGAGACCTCCACACCTAAGGGAGAAGGTGGCCATGGCAGACAGGGTCCATAGGGATGCCCAAAGCATTCCTGAAGGTAGCGCAAACTTGGCACTAGGAATTCCCAGCTTAGCCTAGGGGGGCAGTGAGAGCCGGAGCAGTGGCAGTGGGGATGTGGGGGTGAGGGGGTGGTTGTGCATCGCTTGGTTTGCTCTAAGGCCCACCTGCTCAGATCTGCATTCCCTGGTGAATGGTGAGTCGAGGAAAGAAGTGTTTAAATGGCCCTTTTTCTGTTGAGTGCTCCGGAGTTTCTTCTATCTGTGCGACTGGGGGTCGCTGACCTTTCTCTCTGCATTGGAAAGTGTTCACATTAAGTCTCCTGTCCCCCTCAGCACTCCCTTCTTCCTCCCCTCTCTCACTCAGCAGATGTCTCGGCGGTCCTTAAATTACCACATATGAGGATTACACCTTTACAAAAGAACGAGGTTACAATGTTCATTAATATTAAGCCTAGGCTCTACCAGGGACTTCTGGTCATTTTCTTGGGTCCACCTTCTTCTGTTTCCTTTCTAAAGACTGTCCACTGTCGGTTATGGACTCTATTGAACGGTTCTGCACTATAATTTGAATTCTCAAAAGAACAGCCTCGTGTTTTTCATGAAGCATTTCTCAAATGGGCTCATCCTTTCCCTTCATGTCCTAGTGGCCCCATTTAACTAATATCTTTTGGAAACCCAATGAACCCCAGGAGAAACCAGGCTCTTCTGGTGGCCAGAAACAGATAGTCTCCCCAGCCAGCTGGAGAAGGGCTTGGCTGTCACTGTAGGCATGCCCGTGAGCTGGGGAGGTGAGCTCCACACCTGGGCATCTGAGTCACAGCAGCTGTCCTGGTCAGTCCCTCTCCGAGTGTCTGCTTCTCTTGCAGGATCTGCTTACTTCCCCTTCCTCTGCCAACAGATTTGGCTCTTAGCTCTTTTTCTGTCATGATTCCTTTTTCTCTGTAACTTCAGTTTACTTACTAATACTTGCTTGTGGCCCATAGCTGTCCCCTTGTACATTCACAGCTCTCTAGGAAGCCATCCAGTTTCAGCCCCCACTCCTAACTCCTTGACTCTCTCCACGTTTCCCAATTCACGTTCTGGAGAGTGTGGCTCTGGTTGGCCTAGTGCATCCTTCTCTGGGCATAGATTTCCTGCCTGAGGCCATCTCAGTGGTCACTGTCCAGCCTATGACCTTGCTACACTTGGTCATTTCTGGTAGGATGTGATATGCCACAAACATTGAATTCAATCATTATTGCTTGAATGTTTATTATGCCATCTAATATTGACAGTGAATGACTAGAAAAGATAAAGGGGAAATGTCATTAAATTCTGATAGGTGAGTTTTTGATTATGTCCTTAGGTCCACCCTGTACCCCTAGCAATTAAGTTAATGCCATCATTTACCTCCCAAATCAAACCCAAACTCTTGAGTCTGTATCAGAGCTGGTCACTCAAGGCCTTCTAACCTGCCTTTCTTGTCCTATCATCCTTTCATATTACGCCACATTACAGACATTTCCCAAGCTTACTCTGAGCGATTCAGCTTCTATTTTGCTCATGGGCTTCCTCCTATGTCCAGATTCCTTCAAAGACCAACTCAATACCTGTATTCATTTTCTAGGGCTGCCACAACAAATTACCACAAACTTGGTGGCTTAAGACAACAGAAATTTGTTCTCTCACAGTTCTGGAGGCCAGAAGCCTGAAAGCAAGGTGTCAGCAGGGCTGTGCTTCCTCCAAAGGCTGCAGGGCAGAACCTTTCCTTGCCTCTTCCAGTTTCGAGATGCTCCATGCTTTCCTTAGCTTGTGGCTTCATGACTCTGATCTCAGTCTTTGTCTTCATGTGGTCTTCTCCTCTGTGTGTTCATGTCTTTTCCTCTTCTGTCTCTTACAAGGACAATTGTCATTGCATTTAGGAGTCACCCAGGTAGTCCAGGATGCTATCATCTCAAGATCCTTAATTACATCTGCAAAGACCCTTTTTGCAAATAAGTTCACATTTATGGGTTCCAGGGCTTAGTAGGTGGACCTATCTTTTGGGGAGCCATCATTCAGTCTGCTACAATCCCCAATTCCTTTGAAGACTATCCCCTAGCCAAAAGTGACATCTCTCCCCTCTGGGCTCCCATGCCCTTTATTCAAGTCTCCTAAGGCACTTTTGAAGTTCTATTGTGCAGTGTAGATATTTTCATACTACTGGGAAAAATGTGGGTTGCAGAGTTATATGCTCTGGGTTCAAATCCCAGCTCTGCCACTTGCCAGTTGAATGGCACTGGTCAAGTCACTTAACACCTCTTGCTATTGCCAGGACACAGTGAGGTACCTAGAGCACAAAATTTAAGGAAGCACTCACTTTCAGGGCCCTGCAAGTGTAGGGTCAGCCCTTCCATCACCCCAAGAGTGAGATTTCCATGAGCTTCCTTACATTTTGTGCCCTAGACGCCCCTCTTCCTTACCCTAGTCCCCGCCCTACCTCTTGCCCTGGCTTTTAATCTGTAAGGTAGGGCTAATGAGCTCCCTGGTAGAGAAACTGTGAGGATGAAATGAGTAGCCTCAGTGAAAGCCTTAGCACAGTGCCTGGCATGTGGGAAGGGCTCAATCAATGAAATTTGTTGTTTCTCTGACCAGACAGTAAGTTCCTGAAGAGCTGGTCTTCATGTCTAATTTGTTATTATATTCCTAATAACTTTAAACACACTACATTGAAAATAGCATGTGATCAATTACGTTTGAGTGAATTAATGAATATTTGCTAAGTGTGAGGCATGCGGTAATTGGCTTTGTAGTCTATAATGAGGCAAACAACTCAAACTTTGAGTCCCTGGATCAAGAGTTCTTGAGTGGATTCATTTCCTTGTTCGTGTTTAGAAGGTTTAGGTGAGGTGCTTCGGATGGAAGGAGTAGAGCCCAAGCCTCAGAAAATTGCTGAGGTTGGTTTTCAAATTAGAACCATGAAGGAAAAGGCTCCAAAAGCAGGATGCGTGCGCACTGGAAGGATTAGCTCGTGTCTGGATAGCAGCAGCTCAAATGTGCAAAGTGGCTTTGGTCCATGCATGCTGGTCCCATCAGGGACGGATGGGATCCTTCTCAGTTACACACTTGCCAGCTCCCTGGGAAGGAGATTCCTTCCTGGAACACAGAGACTATCTTGCATCTTGCCTGGAACTCTGTGAAACTCTTGGCCGCATCTGGCCCAGCTGGGTTCACCCTGAAACACCACATTTATTTGATATTGGGATTGATATTTCTCTTTTACATTGTGGTTGGGAATCATAACTGTCAATAAGGACTGACACTGAAGGAGGAGTTTCCTCTCTTTCTAGTAAAAAAAAAGTATTTCTTTGGATGGGCCGCAGCTCCTGTAACTGATTTGCTCTCCTGGCACAGGACAGCATGTTGTGTGGTACCCTGAGGCTGGTGAGAAAGGGGACAGACTCAAGAATTCCTGGGTGGGAAGGCTCTTCCCTGCATTTACCACAATTGCTAAAACACTATGTTTAATAGCCCAAGACTGGTCTATATTTGCAGGGAAACCATGTATGTGTGGAATTTTATTTTTTTACTTCAAGATGGCCATAATAAGAGCCAGACTGTTGATGAGTCTAACGATTAGAAGCAGCTTTTAAATTCTCCACACAATCATATTGGGTTCAATTCTGAAACCTAGTTCTAAAAGTTCAAAATGTGTGGTGTTTATCTAGCAACCTCACTAGGGCGCTCATATTCACTGGTGCCAGACACGTGCATTAGGTTTGCAGATGCCCAATTTGAAGATTGCTTCTATAACCAGCCACAGAATTTAAGTAGAGCAGTCTGGAAGGGTGTTGAGAAAGTTCATTTTAGTAACTGCTACATTTCTGTCCATAATATCACTATTAAATTGGCAGCATGAAGCAGCCTTCAATGTGGCCGAGCATACACAGCCACCCTTCCTGGATGAGCCATGTGCTTGGAAACAAGGAGCATAAAGAGAGTTCTTGGCTTCAGGAATTTGGCTCAATGTTTCTATCCATTTGAGTCATGTCCACCATTGCACCTGCTTCTTTTGGAGCCAAACTTGCACATTATCACCATTACTCTTCAATAGCACTAAAATTGCACTAATCTATGAAATCTGTCTTTTCCCTTTCTCTGCCACAAAATAGAATCTCCAGGAGCTTACGGGTGTGGAATGAGGGGTTGAAAAGTACATTGAGTCAATATTTGAGAAATTTTTTATTGTATTTTTTTCCAAGTGATTCTGGTAATGAAAGTATTATCATTATAGGGCAAGCAAACATTTAAACTGAAAACAACCAGATAGTAAAGACTTCTGCTTTAATCTACTACATGAGAAGTAATGACTACTCATTTCTGAAGCTATTATCAACTTGGAGTGTGGGATTGGAGAGGCTCTTCCAATATAGTCAGTGGTACTCAAAAAAGAATCACTGCCTCCAAGAGAGAGAAACTTAGGCACCAATAATGAACTCTTTGCTTCCATTTGTATCTTATGTAAGCAACAAGATCCTAATGGAACTATCAAAATATGGTTCCACACTCCCATAGTAACTAGTTTGTCATGAACTATGAAGTGTCACTTTTTAAACTCTTGAATGCCCAAGAAACAAGAAAGAAGCTGAGTAGCAAGGGCAGAGGAGTCTAGACCAAGGGTTGGCAAACTACAACCCATGGATTGACCACCTGTTTTCATAAATAAAGTTTTGCTGGCACACAGACATGCTCATACATTTACATATTGTCTATGGTTGCTTTCATGCTACAATGGCAGAGTTGAGTAGCTGCGACAGACTATGTATGGCCAACAAACCCCAAAATACTTACTCTCTGTGTCTTTACAGGAAAAATTTGCAGACCCCTAGTCTAGACAAACAGTCAGATGAGCCAAATGTTGGCTAAAGGTACCCAACTCACAATGCCAAGAGAAGGAATGGGTTGGCTTTGGTTGTTGCCCTGCACTGTGTAATTTAAACAATCTTTACAAGCCAGTACAACTAAAACTCCTATTCACCTTACTTTGGAGCAGCAATATGGAAAGTAAAATTAAGTCTGAATATATTTTATTTGTTATCTGGACTTCGAAAGTATCGCTGGATTGCTTAAATGTGCATAATCAATGTCATTTCTCAAAACTTTTAAAAGACGCAAATGTTGGCGACCACTAAAGTGCTGGCACTATGCTTATGTCTGTGCAAAATTCTACAATACTCAAAACCACGTGCTGTAGCTATAAATGTAGTCCTACTTCAAGTAAAACTCTTCTGTCTAATTATTTTCCAAATCTTTGAAACTAGTTTTAAGAGTCACCAGAAATCTGTAGTTTAAGACATCAGACACATTTCTTAGCTGAGCCTTCCAGTGCCAACATGTTGGACCAATTCAGTAAAACATGCGGTAAATTATATGACTGTTTTATTTGAATTAATGGGACACTTTCCACAATGGCAAGAATTGTTACCAGGAGTTTAAAAGCCAGACATGGGCTCCAGGTTATTATTCAAAGACTGGTGATGAATTCAAATCTCACCTTATGGCCAGGTTTGGTTGGTCCGGTTAGGAGTGCAGGTTATGACAAAGAACAGAATAAAAAGACCCAAAGCAGTTAGGATGACAGTCTCAACAGCTCTGAGTTAAACAACCACACAAATGCAAGACAACTGGCTGAAACATTATTGGGCTGACATGTTGGGAGTGATCTGAAAGTTCTGAAATGTCATTAAGGATAGGGCTTATTATTTGATGTTGGTTACAATGAAGGCTAGCTCTTTTCTTCTCATTTAAATATTAAGTAGATCATAAGTAACAGATATGATTATGGACTCTGCCTGTATCTTAGTAGATTTGTGACTAATGGCAGCAGAAAAGCCATTCAGGGTACAGGAGCACTGGGCTTCCTCCCTAGACTCAAGTTGGACCACCTGGCTGTGTTCTGCATCTACAGATTTAAATGCCTGAAATCCAGTTCTTTAATCATAATGGTCCTTTTACCTAGAAGAATGTACAAATCTTGAAATAACGACTTGAAGAAGAAATGGTGTGTTACTGAAAATATCACTAAGAATTCAAATATGATTCTTGACATGTGCTGAGAATTAAAACATATAAACCCATGTGATAAATTATAATATCTAAACAAATAAAAGCATAGGATATGAGGTTTTTCTTCACTTTCAATTAAAGCATAATGGATCATACAGCTAAAGAAGACATTATCATTCGATATTTTTATTAAAAGAAATTGGTCCTCATTCTTAAGTTTTTCCTTTCTTAAGCTTAAAAAGTCCACCAGCCAAGGTTTTTTAGTTTTGGTATACTCTATCAAGGAAGGCCATTCTTTAAAATTCTAATATTTTCAAAGGATGGTTCAAATAGGACTAGTTTTCTGAAGAGATGATTCACCATTCTAATTTAGGAAAAATGAATGCTCTCAAACCTTTGGTTCAGGAGTGAGGTTGTGGGGCTAAAGTGTTTCTTTTTAAAGCAAAGCAACTGATACTACAAGCTGTGTGGGAAAAGCAACCTACGTGTTCTCTAGCCAAATCGTGAACGCACATTTTTGTGTGACATTCCTGCCTGGGGAGCCAGGCTCTAATTAAGATCTAGCCAGTTACATGATCACCAGGGAGATGTCTGGGGTGTGGGGAACACTTCAAATTATATTCCATGAAAACATTAGACTGTCAAAGCTTAGGAAGGCCCTGATTGTCCATAGAAATGGAGGTGGGGTAAATGACTGAAACTAACGCGAGCACATGTCAGCATAAAATAGCTGCTGACACAAATTGAACATGTGCAATTTTTTAAAAAGGTGGTATCGAATAACAGGCCAACAGCCATCCCCCTCTGCATTTTAGACCTCTTTCTTCTCTCCACTTTGGCTCTTTGTTGAGTCACTTCCATCAGGCAAAGTTCCATAGGATAAGCCATTTGAATCTGGTTGTATTTTGTCCAACATTTGTTTCCCTGTGGAGATAATAATCATAAAAAATCTTTTGAGCTCTTATAGAAGAATAAGTCTTAATAATTTCCCTTCAATCTAGGCCACATTTTAGTACTTTTTTTTATACTATGTGGTCACCCTCTAAACAGCAGAGATAAACCTCAAGGAAGAAAAGGCCCATCGAACTCCACGTCCCTTGATATGTGGTCATGTGCTGTCCACGTGAGAGAGCCATCTCCCCATCCCACAGGGTCTACTTTGCTGGGCACAGAAATCAGGTTGAATCAGTCAGGAGGTTAACATGAAGCCTTCGCTCATCTCCGAACCTTTCTCCGCAGTGTTCTGTCTCCTTTTCTGTGTTTAGTCTAACACATATAACAACCTAGAAAAACAATGGCTTTCATAGTGGCTTTGAAAGCTGTTACCGATCCAATGTATGGCACTTTGTGAAATGAAAAATAGAATTAAAAACAAGCAAACTTTCTTTCCTACTAAAGAACCTCTAACCATACAAGTCATTTATAACGCACACTTTTTTCATGAATGCCACTTCTTGCATTGAACGCTCTTAGTTGAAGATGTCTCAAATGGGAACGAGAACACAGAATTCATAGGGCCCTATTTTCTCAGTCATAGGGTTGAGGCTTTAATGGCTTTTGCTTCAAAGGCTTGGTTCAAAAACCATGGTGGAGGAAGCTGTGAGAACATCACTATTCTTGTCTAGAAAACTATAGGTCACCCCAAATCCCCAGCAAAGCTGGAGATTGTTGGGCATGGGTGGGCAGCGGAGGAGGTGAGGACACAGTAGACTGCTTTCTTTGTTCTGGACATTGCTTCTCTTGTCTACGTGACTAAAGCGAGTTATTTCTCAGTGAGAGTGGGGAATTGGAGAGATGATGTATGTTAAACTGATCAGGACGAATGAGATGGGGGGAGGGGAAGAAGCCATTCATGTTCAGGTGACCATGAAGAATGTCACTCTTGGCCCCACAGTGCACAGGCCACCTCAGTCCTCCCCAGGAAGGATGCTCCTTGGCAGCCTACCCTTCTGTCCTTACATGTTCCCTCAAGTGCTCTCCAAGCGGCAGGGGGTCTGCTGCTGGTAGCCATTCCCTGCTTCTTTCTCTGCCTTTTTTCCATTTAAAGAAACTTGAAAAGGAAATTTGCAACATCACTCAAATCAAGAAAACAGGGTCAGTTCTTTTATATCTCCAGAGTTTTGTGCAAAACTGTCATTCAAATAAATGATTATTAACATTTACAGTTAAAACATCACCTCTGCTTTCATCATTAAATGCACATTTTTTGAGGATAAGAATTATATTTTATATTAACACCCCAAATAATACCAGCAATTATTAATTTATTAGGATAAAATTTTCTATTATAAATTAAAGAATATACAATTTTACCAGGAATATTTCCAAAATCAATGTAAGACTGTGGCAGATGTTCTTTTTCTCGATTTCTTGTGACCAAAAACACACCAAGGAATGACAGAAAACACCTGTAAGAAAAATATTAATTAAAGAACGCAAGAACACTGAAAAAACTCATGGTATTAAATAACTGGGCTCCATATTCTACATGATGACATAAATTCCATTGGTTTTCTTCTTCCTGTTTCTCATGGTAAGCTGCCTAGAACTTGTCTTAATTGCTGCAGCCAATAATATTTGTCCCCAGAACCAAGACCTGGGCAGCTTCCAATAAATCTCTGCCCCAGGTTTTTAGCATCTGGAGGCTAATTCAGGCTCTAAACCCGTTGGGTATACACTAGGTCTCATTTTCTATCCATGCATGCCCAGACCCATTACTGGCACGCAACACAAGCAAAAAAATAATTTATTCTTAATTTTCTAAGAAATTTAGTTGTCCTTGGCCATAAGAATAGTCATAGTTTCCAGACCCCAGAAAGTTAGCTTTGCCCAAATACATTATGAAATTGAATTTTCAAGATAGATAGTTTTCTATGCTGAAACCAGTGTGGGCTCAAGTTTGCATAACAGTGGTCATGCACAATACAAGATGAAGAAGCAGCAAAGCATGAACGGAGTGCCAGTTGGAACCAATGGAAAATCCTATACACTGGCAATACTCTGTCAAAGTTCTGCTCTCTGTTTGCAAGAATGTCGGCAAGTATACTCACCAAATCTCCAGGAAGGGTTAATTCTGGGCACAAGACACAAGAAAGGGATGCTACCAAGCTGATATTATTAGGTCCAAAGCCGGGGATCAGCATTGGCCTTTATTCTAGATGATCCCAGAAGCATCCATGCTTCCCTGATTGAGATATAACTAGGGGTTTCCAAGGGCGAGGTACATCTCATAAAGTCCAAAAAGGTCAGGGAGCAGCTACCAGGGCCAGTGGATTCATCTTGACTGCCCGGAACTGAAAACTCCCCAATGTTTCAGAACCCTCAGAGAAATACCTAAATCACAAAGTCAGAGGCACAGCCCTGTGTGGGGCGTTAAGTTGAAAAATATGTTTCTTTTAGGAGCTCAGGAAACTCATGTTTCTTATATTATTTTCCAATTTTCTACGCCTCACATACAATGCCAAAAAACCTACATAAAAGTAACAGGATTTCACATCCCCTACCTCTGAGACAGTTACTCACCCAAAAAGATATATAAATATAGTGAGAAAAGCTGCCCCAAGGAATTCCTGGTAAAATATGATACCTATAACAGGAATAGAAGACAAAATGAAGTTCAGGGTAAGATATTTACAATAGCTACACATTGCTTTTCAAATTATGTTAATATTTTTTCTAAGTATTAGAAAGGCACATTCAGTAATTTAAAGATATTTGCATGCCATACTTATATTTTCAATGATTCCAAAAAGAACATAGATTTGTAGACTTTACATAATGTATCATTAATATAAAACCAACAAAATTGGCATAACTTTTGCAAATAGAAATTTCTTATCCAGTCCAGGATTTGTCCCACTGGAACACGCAAGAAAACAAAACTCTAGCCATATTTCCCACCTACAGTTTTAGGCCAGGGGTCACCAAGCCTGGCCTAAGAGTCTGGATGGATTCCGGGGCCTTTGACATAGCGTGTGAACTTCAGGTCAGCTACTGCCTGTGCTGTCGTTCTTGCAAATGCCCTGTGGTCTGCTGGTCCGGCCACATGCTCACTCAGGCACTGGGGGACACTGTAGCAACTGATGTGCTATCCCAGCTCCACTTCTCACTGCCAACCCCCTCTCCCATCCCCTTCTTCTGGTCTTCCTTTTTGGGTGAAGGAAAACATGGATGTGACACTCTGATGAGCTTTTCTTCTCTCCTTGTTGTCCTCCTCTTCTTGGTCTCAATAATTTCTTCTTGGTCTAAGGTCCCAAAGCCTTCATAGAGTTTTTATTAAACAAGATATCTTTAAATTATATATTACTTGGAATTAAATTTTTGTGTGTGTGATGTTAGCCTTGCTAGTCAGTCGACAAATATTTATTAAGAGTCCTATGCAGCCCCTGTTCTAGGTGCTACAGATACCATGATGAACAAGACAGAGGCCTGTACTCAAGGAGCTTTCTCAGTCTGAAGTCCGTCTCTTCACCTAGAGAATAAGCTTCTTTCAGGAAGAAGCCATGTCCAGTTCTAACGAATATTTGTCAAATGAATAAACATTTCTGAAGCATTTTTCCATGTTATTACACACTTCCTTGTAAACATTTTAATGTTTTCATGTTATTCTAAGCTGATGCACTATGACAGTCATTTCTCTTAGGGCATTTTAATTTGTTCTGAAGTTTTTTTGCTTTCGTAAAGTAGAAATAAACTTCTTTGTACATATTTTTCCAAGTATCTTAGGATTTTTTGTTATTGTCACTTGAAGTAGAACTTCTGGTTTAAACATTTTCTTTTTTAGAATTGTAGTAAAATACACATAACATAAAATTTACTATCCTAACCATTTTTAAGTTTAAAGGTCAGTCGTGTTAAGTATATTCCCATTATTGTGCAACCAACCTCCAGAACATTTTCATCTTGCAAAACTGAAACTCTATACCCATTAAATGACTCCCCATTTCTTCTTCCCCTTAACCCCTAGTAACCACCATTCTGCTTTCTATTTCTGTAAGTTTGAGTACTCCAGATACCTCCTATAAGTAGAATCATACAGTACTTGTCTTTTTTGTGAGGGGCTTATTTCACTTAGCATAATGTCCTCAAGGTTCATCTACATTATAGTATGTGTCAGAATTTCCTTCCTTTTTAAGGCTGAATAATATTTCATTGTATGTATATACCACATTCTCTTTATCCATTCATATGTTAATGGACACTGGGTTGCTTCCACCTTTTGGCTATTGTGAATAATGCTGCTATGAACCTAGGTGTACAAATATATGTTCAAGTTCTGCTTTCAATTCTTTTGGACATCTACACAGAAGTGGAATTGCTGGATCATATGTTAATTCTACATTTAATTTTTTTGAGGAACTGCCATAATGTTTTCCATAGTGGCTACCTCATTTTACATTCCCATCAACAGTGCACAAGGGTTCCAATTTTTCCACATCCTTGTCAACACTTATCTACTATTTTTTGCTAGGGGACATCCTAATGGGTGTAAGGTGCTATCTCCTTGTTTTGATTTGCATTTCCCTAATGAATGGTGATGTTGAGCATTTTTTTCATGTGCTTATCGGTCATTTGTACATATTCTTTAGAGAAATGTCTATTCAGGTCCTTTGCCTATTTTTAAATTGGGTTATTTTTTTGTTGTTGCTGAGTTGTAGAATCAAAGATTAAAAACATTTTTAAGGCTTTTGATAAAAACTATGAAACTCAGTTCCAGGAGGGTGGTACCATGCTACCCAGTTCCATGAGAGTGCCCGTGATACTGCAGCCTTGTCGGCACTGCTTATTGCAATAAAAAGAACAAGACAAAAACTTTCCTAATTTAGTAGGCAAAATATGGTGTTTGATTTTAATTTTAAGCTATACTTTTTGATGAAGGTAAAGAGGAGAGATTAGTCAAGAAGCTTCACCTCCCTTCCACACTGCAGTAACATCAGATGAACTGATATTACTCCCGGAAAGCTTCAGCCTCCCACATTCATCCATTACTCAGCCCTAGCCCTACTGGTCCTCCTATAAAACTTTCCTTTCTGGGGAACTACATTTTTACACATCTTTAGCATGTTAATATTAACTATTAGGCTGTATGTCATGCCTAGAACTCCTTTTGGCTTTGTTCTTTTCCTTTTCCAATAATTCTAGGGCACACAGATGTACAGTCTTTTCTTACTTTCTTTTGTCAACAAGCATAAAATGCTAAAAAAAAATTCGACGTCTTGGGATATAATCTTTTTCTTTAAAACTAAGGCTCAACTTTGGGAAACAGAAAATGAATTGATTACTTTTAAAAACTGCCACTGGCAGTCACATTGTTTGCCATGAAATTAAAAAGATGTGCCAATTAAGAAACAGATAATCCCTAATTACCTGAAAAATATATAAACTTTGCGCTGGGAAATGAACTCCCAATATGAGAAAGTAGCAAATACATCCAATAAACCAGTGAACTAGGGCATGCCAGTACCAAACTTAGGAGTGATATATCTGAATCTAGTGTTTTCGTTTGGACCAAGTTTCAAATTTATGCTTTTTTTAAAAAAACATTATTGTATCTGATGTAGTAAAAATAAAAATAAAAGAACTGCAACAGCAGAAAAATAGAGGTCAGAACAGCAAAAGTAATAGTTTCTGTTCTCATCTGCCTGGCCATCCCTGGAGCACTGGATTCAGTCTGGGCCCCACTCTCTGATTAAGGGGAGCGGGGCAGGGAAGGAAGAGTTAGTAATAGACCTGGGGTTGTTTGGCCCAGAGACAAGACACAAGAGGACACTTCAGCGGCTTTGATTATCAGGGGGGCTGGCAAGGAGGAGGACCCAGAAAACAGAACTAACATGAGTGTCTTAAATTCATCGGGAGGCTAATTTCCACTCCAATATAAGGAAATATTTTCTAATAATTAGAGCTCTCTAAATAATTAGAGTGATTCAAAACGGGGCTGAGCGATCTCAGGAGGTAGAGAGCACTGGGGAGCACTCAAACAAAGTAGAATAACCTGTCCTAAAGGATGCTACAGAGGAAATTCAGACACTAGGGGGAGGCTAGGAGGATGTGGGCTACACGGCTCCTTATAACCTAAAAGTTCCTTGATTTTCTCATTTACTCTGAAAGAAACTTCATTTACGCTTGTTGTGGGGGTAGAATCACCTAAGTATGGAACACCAAAACTCACCTGCAATAATGGCACTGGTTGTAAAGAAAATATGGTTAACTGGCACCACCGTTGTCGTATTATAGAGCTTCATGGCTTGATTCAGGAACCTAGAGCAGAAGGCACTTACTGAAGCTCTGGCTTTAAGAGACGCTCAGAAATAAGTTAACAATAACTTCAAGAAATGCATGTTCTTTAACTACAACTACAAAGAGAAAGGAAGTGCAGTAAAAGGGCATTTCCAATCAGCAGTCATAGCTTATACGCATCTGATGTATGAGATCAGATGTCAGGTTTTATGGTCTGTTTAAACCAACAACAGTAACAATGAAAAGCAATTAATCATATTCTGAGGCCACATAAGTTTGAGTTGGAAGCGATTCAAGCTGCTGGACCAGTATCACACTGGGGCTGATTCATTAGGATAGGCCCTAGAATCTGTTAAATATCATATCTGGGGAATAGTATAGCTATCCACTGACATGCCACGTGCCAAGAAAGAAGATGGAGAAGTAAAGGAATGTTTAATGTTTCAAAAACAACGCTCAGTACTCCAGCTGCACAGCACATGCGGGAGCTCAGCTTCTCACTTTGGCCACCAACGTGATTCAGGTTCCCACAACTGTGTTGTGCTGCCCCATCAGGGACTAGACCTTTCTCTAAAGCAGTGCATTGCACTGACATCACCTGGGCGCTTTTAGAAAGCACAAATGCCTTAGGTCCTATTCCAGAGCAGTTGGAAAAAAAATGTGGGCAGAGTCCAGGTGCACTTGTGCGTGTGTGTACACGTATGTATACATGTATGTGTGTATATATGTGCATGTATACATATATGTATTTATATGTGTACAAATAAACCTCCTCAGGTAATTTTAATGGGCAGCCAGGGATGAGAAGCACAGTTCTATAGTCTAGCGTGTCTCATAGTTCTAGTGTGTAAGATGCAGGGACTAAAACAAGGGTGATAGGAATGCAGTTTACCTTCAGTTGAGTCTGCCTTTTAAATTCATAAAGCACAGTTTAAAGATAATGATGCTAATCACCAAATTCCAAAAGATATAGTAGTACTGGTTAATTCAGAAGAAAGAGAGATTAAAAAAATAGCAAGACTGAAGTATTAGAAACACACTCAGTCTTACAAGGAAATGACAAATGAAACAGTGACAAAACACGGGGTTTCTCCAGTAATTCTTCATGCTCCTTATAACAGGGCTTATATCCAACCCATAACAACTAGACTTTACCTCTAGTACCTATGGAAGGAACCACTCTCTTCCAGAGTTTGGGCTCTAATTTCCTAGCTGGCACGGGGATGGTGCTTTTGTAAAGCATTTTGGGGTAAACAGAAAACTTTCTGGTTGACTCAAGAAAGCCTAGCAGGCAGAGGCATAATCATGATGCTAAATGGAGGGGAAGTGATTGGAGCAGATGGAGGTAGGGGGAGAGAAGAGCAGAAATTAAAAATGTTCCATGTCACCACTATTAGGCCCCAAGAGAAACATAAAACAATCATTCCCAATCCCATGGGTACAAAGAAAATTCTGGCCAAAGATGTAAAGTTCTGGGGAAAGGATTTCCCTCCCGGCCAAATGTCTGGTTTTGTCCATCCCTGGGCAATTAATGAGCATGAGCTAAGAAATTAAGGTGAAGGGTTCATGTATTTCCTATATTTAGAATGAAATCCTGGATGTGGACCTGCCCCTTTGATTTATTGCTAATGACAACCTGTGTACAATGGATATTAATTACAAGCAGAAGAGCATCAGGAAAGTATCAAAGTGCACTTAGTTGGATTACGGCTTTACTTCAGAACTCACAGACGTGAAGGCAAAGCTTAGTGAAAACTGATTATTGCATGCGAAGGATAAAGCAAGGCATGTTGGCTGAGCATAAGCTGTACACCCTTCACCCTTAGAAATCAGTTGCATCTAATTTTAATTATCATCTGAAGCCAATAAAGATTAATGCTCAGAGAAGCACAGGAATGCTGAAAGATTAGTGAGAATGCAGAAGCTAACTTACTTGACTTGGAAAACACAAGATGCTATCATGACGATAAACATGACATAGAAGATGGGATAAGTCAGTTGCATTTTATCCGTCACAGAAAAAGTGATCATGCCTGAGACGGCTTTTACTGAAATAACTGTCAATGAGGCTGAAAAAGAAAACAAAAAACACAAATAATATACATATTTGAGAAAGAATTACAAATAAATATCTTAAGTTTACATGGTAGAGTAGTAAATACTCCAATTATGCTTTAAGAATGAAGACAGTTGTGAGAGGTGGGGGGTAGGAGTGACACCAGCCAAGCAGCAGCCCTGTTGCTCAAGCTGTGCTGGACTTTAAATTTGCTGAAATCAGCTAAAGATCTGCTGTGGGACTGGGTGCTTTTTATCTTTGGAGCAAGATGCTTATTTTCCAGCCCTAACTGTGGAAAGAATGCTGCGGAGGTTATAATTACTGGTAGATGGGAAAGGAGAAAACAATGAAGGGAGGAGATAAGAAAAGTCAGATTATCCACGTGACTTTAATGAGAAAACAACTATTAAACTATACTGAAAAGTTTTAAAGCCAAATAGATGAGAAGACTGGAAAGTGAAAAGCAACTCACTCCATGAGTTTACTATGAGCTGTACTTAGTCTGTTTGAGGACTTTTGTTAGTAAATCCCTCGAAGTTTCATTAAACTATTTTTTGACAAAGATGCTAATGGGAAGCAGGACCAGAGCTGAGTGTTCATTTCTCAGAGTCAACCATAAATCTAAGATTTACATAAGCAATGTCTATTTATTTTCTATGCTAAAGAGGAATCAATCCCTTATGAGAACAAATTTTTCATAGGTTTCAAGCAGCAATGAAGGAAAAGTGATTTGAGAAGGTTATATTGATGTGAAAGCAATGAAGTATTTTCTGGAAACATCATGTTTCTGTAGGAAGAAGGCAGTGTTTTCTTTTTGTCTTAGGTCCTTTGAAATTACTGTTGCATATAATTCCATAATTTAGCTGAAACTCACAGAAAGTTAAAAAACATTTTTACATGAAATCAAATAATTATAAGTCAAAGGCAACGTAAAGAAATACTACCTTTGTTGCAGTTGATCTACCTGATTATAATATATCAGGGCTTTATTCCTTTCAGCTATTGAAAAGGTTATATACATATAATATAATTAATATATATTATATATATTACATATTATATAAAATGAGTATGCTATGTATCACATATATAATAATAATCATATATATAATGAGTATATATGTATAATGAGTGTATATATATATAATGAGTATGTTTAAAATACCAGGTGATGGCCAACTAGGGAAAGCCTCCCATATTTCCTTTTCCAAAAACTGAAAATAACTTTAAGTTGAAGAGTATCAGGGCACACTTTGAAATTATGCATTTTCTTTCTGTTAAAAGTCATAATTAACAGAGGAGACCAGGTGATAAATTCTAAAAACTATCCCCAATTTGAACAGACAGGCCCTTACAGCTGGCCCCTCTTTATCTCAAATTGTCTTTTGACCTGATCTTTTTACATATTTTCTACAGATTATGACAATAGTCATATTTTAGCTAAACTAGAAATTTTAAATGTCTACAGAAATATGTGTCACTTGATGGTTTAAGTTTGTAAGATTAGCTCCTGAGAGATCTTGATTTCCTCCTAAACACTTTGCTTGCAATTAGAGCACAGTGCGGTTATGGTCTTGTGATCTGAACAGCCAGTTTCCCAAAGGGATCATTAATGCAGAAGGAGTTGAACACACTGTTCCATTAGCCTCAGAACCTCAGGATTGCAAAGGCGCTCAAAGGTCATCTAAGTCAACCACCATCTGATGTTAAATTATACTTAAACACAAAACAAAAACAAAACTAGAATTCTTTATTAAATAGCTAAACAAACTATCAGTTGCTATAGTTAATTACTATATTTTCAAAGCGTGCACAATCACCAACTGATTAATCACTATTTATTGTAACTCTGCAAGTTATTTCCAGGCTGGTGTCAAGTACTTCTAAGTTTTTTTTGATGGGGGCAGGGTGGGTGATGAGTTCAGGTGGAAGTATGAAATTGTAATGCAGTATCATTCCATTTTTGTATTTATAAAAATAGAAAGTACTTATGTATGCACAGAAAAAAAGCTAGAAGAAACTACATCAAGAGACTGTCAGTGGTTATCTCTAGGCAGTGGGATTATGAAGAACTTTTAAACTCATTTTTTTAAACTATCAAAGCATATATCTTCAATTAAAAAATTTTGGAAAATGCAAAAAGCCTGGAAAGAAAAATAAAAATCATCTGTAATCTCAACCCTCATCCTAAAATCATTTTTAACACTGGAGAATATTTCTTAATAGTTATTTTTTTGGGCTGGCCCGATGGCTGAGTGGTTAAAGTTCCACATGCTCTGCTTTGGCGGCCCAGGTTCACAGGTTCAGATCCTGGGCATGGACCTACTCCACTCATCAGCCATGCTGTGGAGGCATCCCACATACAAAGTAGAGGAAGACTGGCACAGATGTTAGCTCAGGGCAAATCTTCCTCACAAAACAAAATATATATATTTTTCTATCTCTAAGCATGAATATATATTTCCCATGTGAATCATACAGTATACACTACTTAGGAACCTGTTTTCCATTGCTGTTAAGTATTTTCTATGCATTACTATTCTTCTAAAGCATGATTTTTATTGGCTGTAAAGTATACCTTTGTATGAATGAATACTTGTTTTGGTAACTCTCTATTCTTGTATATTTAGATTATATCCATTTTTTGTTTGGTCTTAAAAATGAGGCTGTGATAAATATCCTGAACATAAATCTTTGTGTATCACTCTGCTGCTTTCCTTAGGAAAATCACCTAAAGGGGAATTACAGTGCTGACAGCAGTATATTTCTTCTGAAATATACTGGCAAACTGCCTTCGAAAAGCACCAGTCACACTCCTACCGTATTGTGCTGCAGTGCTCAATTACATAGATTTTTATATTTTTCTTCATATCATTCTCTGTTTTCTTAATTCTCAACAATAGACATGTATTACTTCATCAATATGACAGTACCATTTTTGCCTAACATATGCCGACCTGCGTTTGAAATTCAGCCCTCATTTGATTCTTGGTTCTTCATCAATTGCTCCTTCCAAGGACTTTCCCAAACTGCCATCAACGTCTCCTTATTAGAGCCATAAATATTTAATCTGTGAATTTGGCTTCGGCAATCAGAGCGTGCTAAGCATAGAGAAGGCCCTCCTAGCTTTCCTAGCTTCCTGATCAACTGAAAGGATTCTGGTATGAGTCTTCAGATTCCATTAAGAAAGGAGATGGCAGCCACAGCCAAAGGGAGCCACTCACTAGATTTCCTTCTTCCTGGTTGCCCTCACTTTCTATTTTCTTTTTTAATTCCATTTTTTTATCTATCACACAAACAATATATCAAGCAATAAAGTAAAAACAAAATCCACCTACCACTACCTCTCATTTGTTTCCAGTTTCCATCGTAACGTGTGCTTTTCATCACAACAAAGGTAGGTACAATGTTCTGTGCTACTTTTCCATTTAACACGACACCATAAATATTTCTCAAAGCTGCTACATGATCTTTACGATCATTTTTTTTCTTGGAAAAGTCATTAATTATCATTGTAAAATATCCAAACAGCACAGATGAGTATAAAGTGAAGGGTGGGCATCTTTTTCTCGTTTTTTGCTGCAATGAGAACACTTCTGGTATTTTACCATCAGGTACACTTCAGCTTTTGGTTTAAGGGAAATATGTCTTTCCAATTTCATAGAAACAGAGAATATAATGGTGGTTGCCAGGGGCTGGGGGGAGGGAGAAATGGGGTGATGTAGGCCAAAGGGTACAAATTTTCAGTTAGAAGAAGAAGTTCTGAGGATCAAATGTACAGCATGGTGACTACAGTTAAAAATATGGTATTGTATACTTGAAAGTTGCTGAGAATAGATCTTAAGCATTCTCACCACACAAACACAAAAAAGAGTTAACTATGTTAACTATATGAGGTCATGCATGTGTTAATTATCTTGAGCTTGGTAATCATTCTACAATATATATGTATATCAAATCATCATGTCTTATACTTTAAATATATGCAACTATATTTGTCAATTATTTCTCAATAAAGTTAAAATTTAAAAAAAGAAATATGTTTTTAACACACAGGTATCTCTCCATTCCTACTGTATTTCAAATTCTTTATTAGGAATGGATATCAAACTTTAACATGACTTCTCAGCATCTATTGAGATAATTACATGATATTTCCCTTTTGAGTCATAGATTAATGGATTTCTTAAAGAACCATCCTTTAATTCCTATAATTAATTAATTAATTAGTTGATTAATTCAAATGCTTATTTTGTGCTCACTATGCTCAGTCCCAGGTAAAGTCTATATAGTGTAACTGTAACAGACAGCCTGTGTCCTCACAGAACAAATCTGGCAAGGAGGACGAGCTCATAACAATATGTAAATCTACAAGTAGAATATGTAAATACAAATTATTTTAAGTGTTACAAAGAAAATGAACTGGTTTCATTAAGACTACTTGGTCATAAAGTATGATTTGTTCTGGATTCTACTTGCTAATTTTTTATTTGGGATTTTTACATCAATATTCAGTAGTGAAATTAGTTCATAGTATTCTTTCTTTCTTTCTTTTTTTTTTGATAAGGAAGATTGGCCCCAAGCTAACATCTGTGGCCAATCTTCCTCTTTTTGCTTGAGGAAGATTGTCGCTGAACTAACATCTGTGCCAGTCTTCCTCTATTTTGTATGTGGGATGCCGCCACAGCATGGCTTGATGAGTGGTGTGTAGGTCTGTGCCTGGGATCCAAACCCATGAACCCCAGGTCACCAAAGAAGAGCGCGTGAACTTAACTGCTGTGCCACTAGGCCAGCCCCCATAGTATTCTTTATCTGTGCTATTTTGGATTGGTATTTATACTGATAATGTTAAAACATAAAAAGTGAAAGCCTTCTTTTTATGTCTTCAAATAGTTTGAACATCAGAATAATCTGTTTCTTAAAGATTTAAAGGCATTAACTTCTAGGTTGAAAGTAAAAGAAAGTCTAGGCGTGGTTCTTTTTAGCATGTAGCTTTTTAACAACACCTCTATTTCCTCCATAGTTATTTTCCTTTTAAAAATAAGTAATTTATTCAAGTTTTCATATTTATTTTCATTTTATGTTTTTTCTAATTTGGGGTATTTGAGATTTTTCCTTTTTTTTTCTTATGGAGGATCTATTTTATTGTCTTTTAAGAACTGATTCTTGGGTTTATTTATCAATCCATTGCTTTTCTGTTTTGTAATTCATTAATTTTTCCCTTTGTCTTTATTAACAGTTTCTTTCTGCTTGCCTAAACTTTATTTCAGTTTTTTTATCCTAACTTCTTGAGTTGACTGCCTAATTGACTTTCACTTAAAGCAATGAATTTCCTTTTGAATATAGCATTAGTCATAAACTATAGGTTTAATATTAGATGTTTTCATAACAATTTTTAAAAACATATGCTGCAATGAAATCTTGCTTTGTACTTTGGCCCAGCTGCAGCTTAAGAGCAGTGTTAACATTTTCAGGTGGTACAGTTTTACTGGTTTCTATTTTTGTTATTATTTTCTGTTTTTATTTCACTGTGATCTGAGAATGTGGTCTGTACTATTTCAACCTCCTGGAATTTATCAAGGATTTCTTTGTGGCTAATTATACAACCAAGTTTTGTAAATGTTACATCAAAGGCGTTTGAAAAAAGGTGTATCCTCCGTTTTCAGGATTTAGAGGTCAATATTAGAGCTGCCAGATCAAAATTAATTATTTATCTTAATTCCTCTATCTTTACATATCTTTCTATCTATTTATCTTCCATGAGCTAAGAGAAGTCTCCTACTCCTGTTCTATTTCTGTTAACACAGCTTTTGAAATAACTGCTGCCCAGTCTCCTGTGCCTCCTCCCAACCCCTAATCTTGCCAAGATTAGCAACTAAATACTAACAGGGGGTCTCCAGGATCTTTCATTGCATTTAATGCTTCTGCCTTGATTTTAACTTAGAGAGTAATATCATGACCTTCTGCTTTCTTTCACTCTCAATCTCAGTTACCTTATTTTACATGAAATTTATGTATGAAGTCAAAATATTTCACAACCAGCAAGAGCCACTTAGAAAGGGTGCTATTTCGAGAACTCCCACAGAGCTGAACCAGAACAAACTGGCTCAATTCAATTTCAAAATCTTTTCAAAATCAATCTGGGAATTTTTCTAAGGTCCATTTCAGTAATCTTTCTTTTTTATTAGGTAAACTTACCCCATTTACATTTATGATCATAACTGATATATATAATCTTAATTGTGATATCTCACTTTCCTATTTAAAATTTCCATTATTTTCAATATTTTCCTATATAATGTACATTTTCTCACTTAGCTGTTTGCTTTTGTTTTCCCTATCTGGTAATTTGGAAGAAACAAATGTAAAGTTCCTTTTCTGTTCTTTTGATCGAGAGCATACCTGAAAACGGTATACAGTAAATTTGTTTCTATAAGTAACTATCACAAATACAAATCTTCCAATTCAAAGGAGAGAACTAGCTGATGAAATGAAAAAAATGAAAGCTCCAGCACCTCATCAATATGGGGGCTGCAGCCTGCCCCAAAGGTCTACGTATACCACAAAGTCATAGCAAACAATGTACCATGTATGGGTCATCTTACTGGCAAAGAAGAGGCAAAGAAAGAATTATAAATGAATTTTTTTTGTCTGTAAAATAAAGTTTTATTGGCACACAGGCATGCCTACTCGTTTACATGCTATCATCTCTGGCTGCTTTTCCACTACAACAGCATAAAGAAATTTTTAAAAGGAGAATTTCCCAAGTGATTAGTGAGATCTCCTAGTGTTGAGATATATGAGAGTGTGTGTGTGTGTGTGTGTGTGTGTGTAGAGAGAGAGACAGAGACAGAGAGAGAGAGAGAAAGAGAGAGAGAGAGAGGAGTGGGGAGGGAGGATAGATTTAAAAATACATAATGGGCTTATCTAAGCATCAGTTTTCAAATCTTATAAGGAAAAGAAAAAGAAAATGAGTAGATAAGCAATGAATGAAAGAAATGTATTTAAGAAAATCATATTGCTTACATTTATGTTTCATATTAGCCATATTTTAGAATTTAAAACAAAATGTAAACAGGGTAGGTCTTGATAACTAATTCCTGATACAAAAGTTTCAAGTGGGTTCATTCATTTGTTCCTCTTCTAATATTTTTCAATTATTTATTAAGAAAAAAATCTTCAAATCATCAGAGAGCAAATAAAATTACCAAGAATTAAACATCCTTAAATATATTTTTAGGAGAATTAAACATATATCAATTGTAGTAATGAACATGCAAAGTATACTTTGCATAACTGAGACAGTTTGTTTCTATAGATCAGAGTTGAAAAGTAGAAACAATGAGAAAGGAATAGGATGCTCAAATATTTTCCATCAAATCTCTTTTATGACTTAGCATGGCTCAGTTAGAGGATTGAAAACAAAATATCTCCTTACCTAGAAGAGCCACCAAGGTTAGCAGAATCACAATGTGCTTCATTCCTTTTCTTTTATGGAAATATAGGAGAATGCAGAAAATTAATATTTCTAAAATCTAGAAATGAAAAAGAATAAAGTGTAAATCATTCTATACAAAGTCTTTGGAATGCCACACTTCTCTTTTTGATTTTGCAACGTTTCTCACATAAGACCTGAGGGTGACTGGAGTTCCTGAGGACAACCATAAAACTATGAGAATGATTAAGAAGCCTCAGCCATCCAGAGCCGGAGCTCTAGCATCACCTATATGCCAGTGATGCCCAATCTAGATCTCCAGTCCTGACCTCCCTGCAACTCCAGTCTCGTCTATCCAACTATCTACTAGACATTTCCACAGACATGTTTAACAGCCATATGACACTAACATGGGCAACACTTAACTCCTGATTCCCTACCTCCCCAACCTGTTCCTCCTGCGGCCTTCACTCCCTCAGTAAATGGCATCACCAATGCTCCACTGCACCAGCCAAAAACTCCCCTTTCCCTCATTCCCTGCCATCCTCTAACTACTGCAATAGCTTCTAACTTGTCTCTGATTTACTCTTGCCTCTCTACAATCCAGCTATTCAGCAGCCAGAGGACTCATTTAAAAACACAGCCTGGATAATAATATTTCATTCATAGAGAATAATATCATATACATATAAGGTATGTACAGTAATATGACAAGTACTCATGTGCCCTCTACTCAACCTGAGAAACTGAAGCTACCAACACCTTTCAAGTCCCTTGTGTGCCCCTCCCCAGTTGCACTCCTCCTCCAATGACCTCCCCAGGGACGGCTACACTGAACTTTGTGTTTATCGTTCACTTTCTTTATACTTCATCACATTTCTATGTATCCCCAAATGACATCCTGTTTATTTTTGCATACGTTTAGACTTTATACAAGTGGAATCATACTTGCATTTGCTTGCTTGCTTTTTTTCACTGTGTGTTATGTTTATGAGATTCATCTAGGGTGATACATGTAGTAAAAATATAAATTAGATCCAGTCATTCCTTTGCTTAAACCTCCTATGGTTTCCTATCACATTAAGAATAAAATCCAAACTCCTTCCTGAACTACAAAGCCTCAGCCAACTTCTTGGACCTCGTCCTGTATGGCTCACTCCTGGATAGTCCAACCTGCGCCAGCCACAAATGGCCTTTTTTTCTCCCAGTTCTCTGCAGTCTTCAGATTGCTCCTGGCTTTGGGCCTTTGCACTAACTGTTCAGGCTGTCTGGAATGTTCTTTCTCTGATCTTTGCACAAGGCTCCTTCTATTCACTCAACCCTCAGCTTAAACGTCACCTCCTCTGGGAGGTCTTCCCTGACCACTCTAATCTAATAGAACCACCCAGTCATCCTAGCACACCCTCGACTTCAGGTGGCTCCTGTTGAGCGTTTTATCATCATCTGGCATATTTCCTGTTCATGTAAATTTTACGTGTTTCTGTTCATCTTGCTACCAGCACACCAGCTCTATGAGAAAAGGGACCCTATCCATCCTGTTCGTCACTCTGTCTCCAATGCCTGGCATACAGGTGGTCACTCAATAAGTATTTATGGAACTAATGAGTAAATTACACCTCAGATTTATTACGAACAACTTGCCAAAAACAGACCTAATGTCTAATAAACTGAGTGTCCAATAAACATTAATTGAATGAAAGTCTAAAATTTTCCTACCCTTAAGAAAACTGCAGTGTAATTTTGAGTTCTCAATTTTATTTTTAACTTGTTTTCTTCTTTGAAGTCCTTAAGATAACCTGAAGCAAAACTATTATTTTTTTTCCAAGAGATGGTATTCCTGGACTGAAATCATAAATATGAACGTTTACCTTCCTGACATCAGACAAGTAAAAACACCATCACTCACTTGTTTCTTAAAAATTATGAGAGTGAGGGACTTTGCCGCGGCTTTCAGGCCTGTGTTTTACTCACGGAGTGCTCTCTAAATCAACGTGAATCTCCACTGTTTCAATTCACGGTTTTGCTTGTTGGTTTGTTTTTTCCTTTACTCCTCTGTGGGCCACAGGACCATATCTTCCTCACTTAAAAATCTTTTCATCTAATATGGAAGATTAACTCATCCTTTAGTCTTTCCTTTTTCTGAGAAATTAAACCAATTATTTTAACTTTTCATTATAGGACTTACTTGCCAGGCCTTTAATTGAATCAAGTCATGCTACAAGAGCTATTAAACTCCCATCTCTTTGCCTTCCTGAAAGCTGCCATGAAAACACCGGGAGCCCAACCCCATGACATCATCAATCACTCACAGAAGTATCCCCTCGGCTTGGTCTCCCTCAACCACAAGCTTCATTCCTCACGTGATGCAATTACGAACAACTCACAGCACATTCAGGACCACTGCACTCGCTGCTGGAGAGAAGAAAGCTCTTCCTGCACTAACGCACAGAGCAAGTTAGCTAAATCTATTACCACGCTGATTATTCATTTTTGTGGGGGGTGAGGGTAGTTAATCAGTTCTAAAAATCACATATCACTTTTTTGCAAATTCCACTCTGTGGCTTCAGATAAAATAGACGTGAGTTCCTATTATTCACAGACTGACTGTAGTTGCCCCAGGTTCTGTCTTGTGGCAAGAGGTCAGGGAGCTCCCAGGAATAAAACATTCAAGCAGCATGAATTAATGTTAATATTTTTCTAGCAACATTGTTTTCCCTCTCTGAAAATATCAAGAAGCTGTTGATTGATGCAGGTTGCTGCCACCTAGAAAGAGGCTGCTTTGCTGACTGCTCTCTCAGAGGTCAGAAATAACGGCAGCACTTACTGCGTGCTCACCACACGCTTTACTTGTGCTAATTCAGCGAACCCTCACAACACCCGTAGGAGGTGGGTGCTATTATTATCCCCATTGTACAGATGAGGAAACCAAGGCTCAGAGGAGTTAAGTGATCCAGCTCTGGTAGGCAGAATAATGGCTCCCCATTATTCTGACATTACATGTCTGATTCATGACATTAAAGACGTCCATGTCCTAATCTCTGGAGCCTGCACATATGTTACTTTACCTGGCAAACGGGCTTTGCAGATGTGATTCAGACTATGGACCTTGAGATGGGGAGATTATTCTGTATTATCCAAGTGAGCTCAATGTAATCACACAAGTCCTTAAAAGCAGAGAACATTCCCAGCTGTGGTCAGAGAGAGATGTAACATGAGAAAGACCCAAGTCAAGGAATGCTGGCAGCCTCTAGAAGCTGGAAAAGGCAAGGAAACAGATTCTCCCCCAGAGGCACTCACACGGAAGACAGCCCTGCCAATACCTTGATTTTAGTTCATTGAGACCTGTGTTGGACTTCTGACCTTCAAAACTTTAAGATAATCAATGTGTGTTGTTTTAAGCCACTAAGTCTGAGACAATTTGTTATGGAAGTAATAGGAAACTAATTCAGGTTTTGGTACCTGAAGTCTTTCCAGAGGAACAGAATCTTTAGGATGAGTTTTCTGAATTGATTCTGGGTTTTCTGGTTTGGTTCTCTACCCTAATTAGATTTAAAGGCACTCATCACCCTGTTTTCAGCGGTATGAAGTGCACTGGCAGTTCATGGGATGATGTGACAAAACAGATACACAAAATTCCATCGTTGGATGCCCCACTTGCAGTACGAAAACCTGAGCCCAACTTCATCTCACTTCTCTCACCATGTTCTTTCTTGGAAGTACAGCCTTCATTGAAAGTACATGGCTTCCTTGTCCAAAAGAGATGAGCTCTGCAAAGGTTCTCTCCAATGCCAAGTCTGGACAAAGATCTGATCCTCGGTGGTCAGCTTTTATTAATTCTGCACAGAGAGGTGTGTAGTGAAAGGAACTGAAGTGTGCATCCTAGAGGTGGCCTGTCCGGTTTTGAATTCTAGCTCTGCCACTTAGTACTTAGCTGACCTTGGACAAGTTCCTGAACCTCCCTACCTCAGCTTCCCCATCTGCCAATGTATAGAGCTGTTGTGCAGGTAAACCACAGAATGTAGCTGGAGCTAGGCCCAAGGCTCAGCCTGCTGAGTGAGTGTTGCCCACGGATCCTGCAGCAGTGTGCCCTAGTGCAGACCTCCAAGTGCTATCTGCATTCAGACAACATAGCAAATGAACCTCACACAATAGATATTGAGGTCTTATAAAAACATAGAGTTTTCTCCCTTCGTGTTTTTCACACCTGGCGGTGGGTCTTGAAGCAGCTTTGCCAGAAAAGTTGACTTAATAATCGGCTTTGGGGTATAAAATTACACCAAATGACAGGCTTGACCTCTGCTTCTGCTGATTTAATTTTTTGTCTGGCAGAGAGAAAATGAGCACCATGTAGATTATTTTGTAAAGGATTCTATGTTCACAACAGAGGTTTCAATTTGAATAGCCTGTTGGAAAGTCTGGGTGCACAAAACAGCCACAATCAAACCTGCCAAGAACATGAAGTAATTGAGGCTTAGGGCTGCATTTCCTCATATGGGTTCTGCAGACCACGTTAATAGATGTTATTCAACAAAAGGTCCTTCGAGAAACGGACCCCATGGTCAAATAAACCCGGGTCACGCAAGATTAATAAAATTAAGTCTGTCTCTTTCCTAAAGGACCTCTGGCTTTTGACACAGCATGACAGAGATGACGAGTTACTCTAAGGGGCCATGTTATACAGCACCTCTCCAAGTTAGTTTGACCTTGAAAACCCACTGTTTTTCTGCTTTTTGGCAAGCACCTGGTGGGACTACCCATCATGAATACAGGCTGGGAAAGGCTGTTTTTGTGGGTGAGCAAAGGGCATTCCATTCTTCACAGGCTGGTAGACACCAGGCTTCTCAAATTCTCTTCCTGCCAAAAGAGTATCAGATCAGAGGATAGGCTCCTGGGCCTTGTTTCTGTGAGGCTTCCACTTCATGTAAGCCTTGAAGGTAAAATGGACAGCCACCTGGTACAGGTAAACACATGAGACAAGGAGATGCTATTAGCCAGTGTGCAATATAATTTTACAATCTCCTTCAAGAAATGTAAAATTTATTCAGACTTTAAAATGTTTTTATTCATTTTATTAGTTATTTGATCAGTCCTGAAGGCAATTCAGGTGCTACATTTATACTTGGTGTAATAAAAAAACAGATGAGTGATACTTCAAAGAACAGTCTTAATTACTATAATTATGATCTTTGCAGTCATGGTTTGCAGAAAAAGCACAGAATCTGCCACATCCAAGGATTAAATATTAATTACTTAGATGTTTAACAGATTTAAACCAAATTTCAGCTCAAGATCTTAATATATAATCGATAACTTCTAGAGTCTTTAGAGATGCAACATATAATGGACTAAATTCCAAACTAAGATAATATAGATCTATTCCCCTTAGGGTCTACTGCCAATAGTGTTATTAAAATGTGACTTTATTAAAGGTTTACTTTATGCTATCTTATAAATATCTGGAATTTTTTACATTTTTGGTGACACTTACTTTCAAACATACTTTCAATATTTACAGGAATATAGGTCTCTCCTAGGACTGTAAAATTCCTGCTTTGGAATTCTTCTCTATACCCCAGGTGTCTAATAAGTTGAATAATGAACAGTGAATAATGAATGAATGAATTTAAGAGTTGACTTGGGAAAATGGCTAAATGCAATTAATTTCAGAGTATTTTTTTGTGGAAATATAAAGTTTAATAAAAAGTGGTTTTGCTCTTTTAAAATGTTTTCTCTGGTGTTAAAACAATAAAAGGCTACATCACCATCAAACAATGTTGTTCATTCCAAGAAATAAGTCTTGATGCATCTTTAATCTCCAAAGGATTCAACTCAGGCTATTAATTTTCTCGTTACAGACTATGTGACTCTTTTCTTACTGGGGGAAGAACTTGTTTTGCCTGTAGGCAAAGAATAATAATGCGTTGGTAGGACTTTAAGTCTACACTAGCATGAAATACTCAACAAGTCCTTCTAGTGCTTAGATTTGATTGACAAAACTGTGATAGTTAAAGGACTGGGTATGGTGGACAAGTAGGAAGATATAATGGGGCGGGGGGAGACACAAAGTATGACAGACCTGAGAAAGGCTAATCTGACCTGGGAAGCCCAATCCTAAAGGGTGGTGGAGGGCAGGGGTAAGGGGAACCTTCCAAATAAGAGAGGAGGGAGTTTAGGGGAGAAGACACTGAGTTTAGTTTTTGAGATGTTACATCTGAGGAATCCATGGGACACCTAGGCAGGGATGAGTAATAAGTGGACAGATGAGAACACAGATCCAGAGTTCAGAAGAGGCCCGGGGAAGAAGGCTTTCTAAAGGATGGCAGTAGGGTGGGAAATGAGATTACCCTAGAAAACCCTGGAAGAGAATGTAGCATGACTAGATAAGAGTGGCTGGCAGAAGAGAAGGAGGTGCCCACCAAGAGGCTGGCATGGACTAGTCAGAGAGGAAGAGGAGAAACAGAGAAAACATAGTGAGGGAGCCAGGGAAAAGAGAGGTTCTAGGAGAAGACAATGGGCCATGAGTAAATGCTCAAGGTTCAAGAAGAATCAGGACCAAAAAGGCAATGCCTTTCGGCAATTTGTGGGGAGGGATCTACTACATTATAATGAGTGAGGAGTGAATAGAAGCTGAGAAAGTGGAGGGGAATACATTTTTGGTGGTGAGTGGAAGGGGAATAGGATAGTTTATTACCCAGTGTGAAGTGCATCAGGAATTTTCTTTCTTTCTTTCTTTCTTTTTTAACAGAGAAACTTAAGTATCTTTGTTGAGTAAGAGAAAGGAGTGGAGTGGGAGACCATAAAGAGAAAAGACCTGTAAACATTTGTGTTCCAGTGGTCAGAAGTATGTATCAGAGATGGTAAGATATATAGAATTCTTGTCATGTAGACTAGGAACCACCAGGCAATACTGTAATATTGTGCAGTTCCTGCTGTAACATCCTGAGTTATATTTAGAACAAAGTTCAACAAAAACATGTCCTTGCAAATGCCAATGTCACAGTTTTAAATAAAAGGTGTATAAAGTAGGGTCATACTATTTCACCTGTTTTAATGGCAAAGGACAGGACTGGATAGATTTTTGAGGTTACTTCTAACCCCAGAAAGCTATGATTCCGTGTGCTTTGATTCTTGTTATTGAATTTACAACTGTTTTTTTTTACCAATCTGGTTCTTGGTTAAATGCTCATCTAGATTATCCCAGTTTTCTTCTTACAATCTACCCTTCCTAAGATATTCTTATTCTCCAACCTAAACCAACTTCTGTTAACCAGTTACATACCAACCATTTCAATCACATTCTCTCTTTATATCCACTAGATACAGCCACTGCATCAAATAAAATATTCCAATTAGTGGCTTCAAATTTCTATATCAGCTCATTCCAGTCTTTCTTTCACACATCTCTCAGTATTGTCCTACTGCTGTCTTCTTCTCCCAGACAATCTGTGGCATTTGTCTCAATGAGTACTTTTTCTTTTAAGAGAATTTACTTCTTTTTGTTTTTTCCCTGCTCTTTTTCCTCCCCAAATCCTCCCAGTACATAGTCGTATATTTTAGTTGTGGGTCCTTCTAGTTGTGGCATGTGGGATGCCGCCTTAGTGTGGCCTGACGAGCGGGGCCATGTCTGCGCCCAGGACCCGAACCGGCAAACCCCTGGGCCACCAAAGTGGAGCGTGCAAACTTAACCACTCGGCCACGGGGCCGGACCCAATGAGTACTTTTTTTAAAGAGAATATCTATCTTGAATAAAATTCAGTGAATTAAAATGTGTCTTCAGGTATTTCCCTTTGACCCAGGAAGAGGGGTTTTTTGGATTTTGTTTGTTTGTTTTTTTACTTTGAGTTGTCTTAAAACATGTTGCTCTGGAACATGGTTAAATGTTAAATATTAACAGGTTAAATGTTGTGGAAATTGTTCCAGTGACAGGTCACCCCCAAAGACAGGATACCTGGGAAACTTAGAGTGCTTCTCTTGTTGATTTAGTGTTTCAAATACTTCAGTATTGGTCAAGTATAGTTACATTTTAAGGAGATACTAATACTGAGAAAGAAAAGATTACATTAATTCTCTATCATCTGCATGTATCAGTGATCTAGACAATATAGCTTCTGGGATAGTAAAATTTTTAGAATTCTTACCACATAGATGAGGAACTGCCAGCCAACAAAGTAATACTGTACTGTTCTTGCCGAGAGAGCCTGAGTTATATTTGGAGCAAAGTTCACCAATAAATATGTTCCCGCAAATGCCAATGTCATACCTTTAAATGAAATTGAAAAAATAAGTCAAGTTGAAAAGGGCCATTTAAGATTTTTCCTTGATGCAAACATTACCTATAGACTCAGCATCACTTGTAAAAGTGCCGACAATTCCTCCCTATTAAAATATGATTCATCAAACCATCCCTAGAGAGCATCATGCATTCAAGTGACGGCATTCCTGTTAAAGGCGGATAAAGGCCAAGAAATAGATGGGGTAGGACACAACTTCTGAGTTTTCTTTGTTGTTACACATGAATCCTGGCCTCTTCAGAGGAGCCTTCCCCAAAGATGGAGAAGATCAGAATACACGCATATGGAGACACGAGAATACATCCTAGCTGGCTCTTTGTTTCCATGTGGAACAGTAAATGCATGATGGATCTAGATCCATCTAGATCTAGAAATAGATGGCTGAGCCCAGAGAGTGGGGAAGTCCATCATCTGACAATCTACTCTATACTTACTTATCTTTGGAGCCTTCACACACACACACTTCGGTGATTTTTCACTTTAAAACTCTAGTAAATGAGCACCTTAATCATTGCCATTTATTGGGGTTCTTTTAGCAGAAATAACGAAGGTGAACACTGACTTTTCTGTAAGTTTTATTTAATCCAGTTTAGAATCTAGAATTCCAGGGGTAGCTTAGTAAAATATCACATAATAAACCTATGTAAAGAATGTGTTACTGTCATCACTTTAACATTACTTAAAATAATTGAGGGAGGGAATGTGTGTAAGAGGAGTGGCCACGGAAGGAGGGGTAAAGGGAGGACTTGCCTTCCAAATAACACAGAAAACTGCTTGTTTATTCATAATGAGCAGCCTGAGAAAAACTGATATACGTAGCATTTTTCAGATAGCGCACTTGAAAATATACTTCAACTTGTTTCATCACCGAGGTCAGCATTGTTGTGTATATAATTTACAACCAGTATTGACTCCAAGCTGAAACAATTTGGTTTGTCTATTGTCTAAAATCTCACAAGTGGAAGACACCAATTTCCTGTTCCTCTTAACCAAATGATTTAGAGTTTTGAACTCTAGTTTCTGAGAACAAACAGCATTTCATTTTTCATAGAAGCTAGACAATAGCTATTCAAGGTATTGTAGAAGCTATAAAATAAGCTTCCTCTAAGGTAACAATTTATTCTGTACTACTTTGTGAAGACAGAAATTACATACACAATTTTAAGAGCTATTTCTAATGAGGATTTTAAAAATGAAACACAATATACATTATTAAGCATTGTAATAAAAGGAACATAATAAAAACCATAAATAAGAACTCGGGCAAAAACTATTGGTCAGCCATGTCCCTACTTTAGGAAAAAAAGATCTTAGAAGGTAATAGTTTAATATTAGGTTCCTAGGAGAAAGGAACTTGAAAAAAACACAACAGTTTTCTAAACTCAGTATAGCAAAGTAAATGCATTAAATATAACTTAAAAGTCTCAGAGACTTCCAACTTTCTTTGGTGAAATTCAAATTTTTTTTTATATTGAGTTCCTCTGCCAGTTATTTCTTTATCTCATCTAACTGCATCTAGTGTCAACTAAATTTATTCTTTTAAATTCAATTTTGAATGGGTAATGTGTATATGGTAAAAAATTCAAAACACACAAAAGTGAACAGTAGAAAGTTACATCTCTCTCATACTCTTATGGCCCACTGGTTCCCCTCCTGAAAGTTAACCACTGCCACTAGTTCTTGAGGTTTTCTTTTCAAAGACGTTTTATGCATGTGCATGTGAGAGTGCATGAGTTTGGGTTACTTTTACACAAACTTTTCAGTATCTTATTTTTTTTCTACTTAACAGAACCTCTGGAGAACATTTCACATCAGTATATGTACAGCGCCCTCATTCTTTTTAGGTCTGCACAATAGTAGCCTTAGTATTTAACTTAAGTTTCCAACACAGTCCCTGTTTCACATCTGCTTTCATATGTGCATACTGTACCCATTTCTACCAATGTAGATCTCCAGTGCATTTCAAAACTCCTTAAAAACAAATAAAACGACTCAAGATTTTGCAATTATACTTTCAACATAGCTTTTCACATGTATTCTTTCATCTGAGCCTCATCACTGTGAGTCTAGTAAGCAACTCTATGGCAGCTCAGCTAGTTACACATTCTCTCTTCCTAATAGTTTTAATTTCAGCTACCTCAGACAATTACAAAGACAGTTTTGGATAGCTGCTACCTGTTATATGCTTGTTTACTTCTGTCATTATATATTTCTATGTGATTTACTATCTTCTTTATGAATTGTGCACATTTTTCATAAGTGTATAAAAGTGTTGAAGATAGACATTAGCTGTTCCTTAAATAAATAAAATCTATTTATATCCCACCTTTTCTAAAAGTGGCATGAGATGTCAGGTCCTGCTATTTTTATTTCATTAAAGCCACAAATACTCCTTCTTTTGAAAGACACAGATTTCTGACTTAGAAAACTTGCTAGGTTACCTTCTGCTGGCCTGTTTGCCCAAAGGACTAATCTGGAAGTGTAAGAAACTAAAGGAAGGGAAGCAGCAATGGACATGCTCTTTGCCCATGGACATGGTTAAATTTTAGGTTAAGACCTGGATCGTGGAAGTCAGTCCAAGCTGAAATCGCCCTCACAGAATTCAAATTTCACTGCTACTTGCTAGCTGGAAGAGCTCAGGGAAGTTATTTATCCCTCTATGACTCAGTCTCCTCTTCTCTAGGTACAAATTAACTTATCATACCTTCTAGACTCCAGGAATTTGGCTCTGCAGAGGTCAGTCTGGGTTGCTGAATATGTTTGAAAGCTCATCTGGAGGCCTGATGTGACAGAGGACCCCGGGACAGATCCACTTCAGGATGCTGACTGCCAAGAGTCAAAGGCCATCTGAGTTAAGCTTAAAAATTAATCTAAAATTGTTTCTCCAATATTACAATCCAGGGATGATCAGGGACGGTCACTGGGGCTGTCTCTAAGGGGAAAACAATCCAATTTGAGAATGGAAGGGCCAGACAAGAAGGAATTGGCAGGTGTCTTCTGACTGCTTAATGAAGACATCTTCCCATTGGTCTTAAAAGAAGGCAGAAGAAAGGAAATAACCAACTGACAGAACACAGAGAAGAAACACTAGCTGTACTCTGTCTGCTACGCACTGCTCTCCCCAGGGAACTGGTGCACAGGGTACCAAGACCTGGACGCTGGGGGGGACCAAAGATGGAGCAGACAGCACTATGGGTAAGCTGCGGGTGGGAGTCAACAGCTGGATGCTGGACACGCCCCATGATACAGGATGTGATCCCATCTGCCACTCTCATGCCCAGATCTGCAGCAAATATGTTTTCTCATCAAATACAACTCAATTCACTTAAAAGTCTACAATGATCTGGTGGGAGTTTCAGATTTAGCTTGATGCAATATACAAACACTAATAAAATCTCTTCCCATAAACTTGTTATATGTGCAAAACAGGTAAACAAGCTCATCCATGCTCTTTACAGTAGATTAGGTATACCGGGAGGGCACATGCCAAGGAACGGTAATCATTTTTTGTGAAGTGGTGTTCCTAGAACTGGTGATTTCATAGACAAGTTTGGCTGATGTGAGAGTTACATTATGATCACCATCATACTAAAATGTGATGATAATGATAACTACAATAGTAATAGCTAATACTTATAAGCAAAATTCTAAGTGCTTTCTACATAACTAACTTAATCTTTACAATAAACCTGTGAAAAATAACTACACTATTATGTTATTATACTATTATAAATTTTTATAATTACTACTATAACATGCATAATATATAATATTGCATATTATTAAAGTATTACTATCTGCATTTGACATATGAGCAAATTGAGTCACAGAGGGAATAACTATCTTGTCTGGGATTTTCTAGCTAAGTGGAGAGCTTGAATTGGAACCTAGGTAGTCTATTTTCTTAATGATTACACTCTCCCACCTCTTGTCTACATAAAGGACCAGGGCCAATGAATGGACAACTCAGGGCTGTCATTCACATTGTAGTATCAGCAAGTGGTACCCCAGAAGCTGCACACAGCATAACCTATGGCTGGATGCAGCATCCCCACTGGGGATAAAAGGAATTGACTCCTCCTGGTAGTGGTCCCTGGGGTTCCTGACTGGTCCTGAGGTTCCTTTAGAGCATATCCAAACAGGTCTTCCCTGGAAGCAGTTTCATAAGACAGATGCTCCACCAAAAAAATGTCTGAAGTCAAATCTATTTGGAAAGAAGTGAGTTAAACAAACTTAAATAGTTCTTTCACTGGAAGACCCCTCAGATCCTCAATGTGTTAGTGTTCATTTGTGAATGTCCTAGAGGAGGATATGGTTGTAATATTTTCTAAACATATTTGACCATTTACATCATCTTGAAATAGTGTTTTGAGGAATATTTTATACTTTGGGAAATGGCTGACGTTTAACGGGATCCAGCTGTGAGAATGCAGTCTTTGTTTCAGGAGGGTACTGGTGTTCTGTTGCAAAAGTCTCCTATAGACACTTGTGGACTGAGAGTGAAGTATAAAAGTGGTTGAAGAGAAAATAGCCTAGAATTGGGCTCCTTCTGACGCTTCTGTTCACTGGCACCTCTAACCTGCTGAATTCCTCACCTATGCAAGCCTTAGATTCTAAGATCCACTTGTACAGTTCTTCCTTAGCTAACATCTCGTTTCCCAGCCCACCCTAAGTAAAACCTGAAATCTCCTTTAATTTTGTCCCCACTCTACAGCTGGATGCCAGCTACCATTAACTGCCTGTTGTCTAGTTTCTGGAATCTGGTTTGACCTGACTTCTGTTGGTTTAAGAGTTTTTTTAATATTCAGCTAACCTGAATCCAACCAAGACGGCTGTTTGATTCTCCTGGTCTGTGCAATATGTCTCCTGATCAATGGGGATCCAGCTATTGTTTTGTGGGATACCAGGAGTCATAGAATAAACTGGACTCCTTAAAACCAAACCATTTGGGATGCCTTCCCCTCAGTACAATCTCTCTATATTCCTCAGGCTCATGGCAGCTAAATCCTGATGAGCCCTGGATTGGGAATCCCAATAATGTAGTGAATTCAAATAGTCCTGAACCTACCATCAGAAAGTCTCCTATTCTTGAGCGAGCTTTGAAACTAAAATAAATATAGCCAACCTGTCCTCTCAACCAGAAGTGATCGTTTGTTTGGCTAGATTAGTATTCTAGATACTGGCCCCAAACCAAGCTGACCTCTGGTGTGGGAGAAGGAAGGAAGGAGATGGGCTTCATCTCACTATTAATCTCCTGACATTCTATCTGGGGAAGCCATTTATAAGCAACTTGAAGTAATCAAGTTACTGGTCTCTGGAGAGTGCTGATAAATTGACTGTAATTTTTATTTTTATGATGACACTATCTGGACTTAAATCAGCTAGGATCTCACAGACTATTAGATTTAGTAGTTTTGATGACTAAGTGAGAAGCGAGGGGAAAATACTATACTTTTTGGCTGATTGAAGGGGAGAAAAATCTGGGGCTTTTTTAAGGGAAAAATAATTGTTAAAATAATTTAAAGTTATTAATCCACTAAGAATCAGAGCACAGTCCAAAGCTTGTCATTGAGTTAATAATAGTTGGCGATTCCTTTGAGACATAGTTTTTGTGAGGTCATTTTTTGAGGCTAGTGGTGAAAAGCTTCATAGCCACAGAGTAACATTTGGCAATAAATTAGTTCAGCTTGTTTCCACATGGCCCAAAAATCTTCATTTGTTCCATCATGAAAAACAAACTTTCATTTGCTCGAAGCAGGGGAAAATTAATGATTTTCTTTTGCACATTTTGACAATTTAATTTTTAGCATGCTTATATGTTAATCTTTTAAAAAACGCCACTGACTACTCTTTTCTCTGTTTGGTTTTAGTCCTTGTAAAAAAAACCCAAAAAGACCCCATTTTTAGCTTTTAACAGAAAGAGCCAAATTTTCTCAAGGCAATAGCAATGCAGGTCCAAAGAAAATGTATGTGACTTACATTACTGAGTGAGGCTAGAGAAAAGTCCTTCCCTAAGTACGAAGTGGGTTGTTAGATCTCAGGTCATGATAATCTTATAATATTGTTGTCAGAGGCATGGGTATGGAATAAGTAACTAAATTCTTTCTTACTCCTGTGATTCTAGATGAAAGTCAAGAATTGATCACTTTTAACTATAGTATGAAACAAATGTGACATGTCTTACATAGCCCTACTCAAAAAGCATTAAGTTAGGAAGGCAAAAAACTCAACCAGAGTTGTGAGAAATGTTACCTGGATTACTAAAGTTTGCAAAAATATCCTAAGTAACTTTTCAAAGGTCACACAGCTCTCTGACACTAGGAACTCATTCACAACCACTATACTCTAGTTACATCAGGCTGCCATTATTAGAATACTGGTCTACCACTTACCAATTATATGACCTTGGGCAAGTTATTTAACCTCTCTAAGAATCACTTCTGTAAATGGGTTGTTCCTACATTTAGATGAGATAATTCACGTAAAACACTTATAGTACCTGGAAAGTGTAAATATTTAGTAAGCGTTAGCTGTTATTAAAATAAGAGAAATTAGCAAAGAATCAAAGGATTAACAGAGGTTTATTTTGTTTGTTTTTTATGCTATGTGTGTACATGTGTGTTTCCTATTCCTTATGTTACATGTTTAGTATTACCTCTTGGGGATGAAGTTGATCATAGAAATGATGACAATTATATTAACAGGGCTTTACATTTCCCAAAGTGCTTATATGAATTATCCAATGTGATCCTTAAAACAGTCTTGTATTTGTTAGCAAACTGAGGCTTAGAGAAGTTAAGTAATACTATGTTGACCACACAATTGATAGCAGAAGTTGAATCCAGATTTGAACCCACCAGAGTGAATTTAATTTATAGCCTTTGATGTTGAGTCAGTTTATTGCTTTTAGTAATATTTAGTTATCTTGAGTTTCCTAAGTATATAATCTAATCATCTGCACATATTGATACTTCTATTTCTTCCCTTTCCATAGTTATGACTTTTATTTATTTTTTCCTTATCTTTACTGACAGCAGTTGTAATACAGTATTAAACAAAAACTTACCTTACCTTTTTGCACCTTTGTTAATACCTCTCTTGTTATTCCCTCTGAATGTCCTCCTCCAAATGCTTGGATGTAGCCCATGACTGTCCTATCCAGCTCTCAGAACTGATTCAAATATCACCTCTGCTGTAAACAATTCTCTCTGAGCTTCCCAGCTAGAGTAATCTCTCTTTATTCTAAACCAACAGTTCTCAACTGGGGGTGATTTTTACCCAGCCAGGGGATATTTGGCAATGTTTGAAGCCATTTTTGGTTGTCATAGCTGGCACAGAGGGTGCCACTGGCATCTAATGGGTCAAGGCCAGCAGAGGTGGTGCCAAACACCCTAAAGCACATAGGACAGCCCCCCTACAGTGAAGAATTATCCAGCCTAAAATATCAGTAGTGCTGAGGCTGAGAAACTGTTCTAAACTAAAGGCTCAAGGTATTATGATACATGTTATTTTCTGCTTTAAAAAAATTATGTATATATTTTATTATCCAATATATTATTTGAAGGCAGGAATTTTGTCTTAATCATATTTGATCACTAATGTTCATGATAACTAGCAAGTCTCCCTTTATATCCACTTGTATTATCCCATTAGATACCTTAGATTAACTTAAACATTAATCAACCATTAACTACAAAAGATGACATATGTTAGATAAAACAATTTAAAGTTTCCTTAAGACACTTGATAAATGAGAAAAATAATGCAGGACTTAATTTTCTTAATTTATAAAACTCAGGCACTGCTCATTCTTATTTCTATTCCATACAACTTCCCCAAATGATTCCATAAACCATAATATATAAGAAGAGAATATAGAAAATTAATATATTTGAAAAGATACAATTTACATATGAATGCATTTGGAAAAACATTTTAACCATGAAAAATTTGACGATGTTGACTAAAAACTCTACTAACAGAATCAAACCAAGGAGGAAAAAGAAAAAGTGAAAATACTTTTAAGACGCTAGGCTCATGGGAAACATGATCAGGAAAAACAAATGCTCAACACACCAACACTGGTGTCACATTTAAAGCTCAAATTTTTTTAAAAAAATATGATCTCCTTGGAAGCAAGCAGACATTACTTTATTTAAAGTGCCTCAAGTATTGTATTCATTATCATATGGCAGCAGCAATGCAGACAGGATTTTATCAAGGAAGAAAATATGAATCTCTGTAATTCTTCTCACCAATGATATTTCTAATAAGAGGTAGAAGATACAATCAATATATGATGGCTTTGCTATATAACAGAAATATTTCTCACAGCTAGGAAGACTACTGTTATTTTCCACTACCAGCTGTATTTCTAAATAAAATTTTGAAATCAATGTCCAGTGTTACTTTCGGAAAGAGCTAAATACAAATTAAGTAGTTAATTGGTGCATCTAATTATTGTATGTGGTTTTCATTTTTAGGCAGTACTTTCATACGACAATCTAACAAATATGTCCTTTGAAGTGGAATACTCTATTAGGTAACAGATGTTTTCTTGAATTTTATTATGCTCATAATAATTTCATAACATTCATAATAATAATACTGTAAAATAATAATTTACTGTGGTCAATAGCATGGGCAGTGGTCACAATTAAAATGGAAGTATTTCACATGAAGAGCAGATGGCAGCTCCAAGACAGAATAACGTTCACCTCTAAATGAGGTTATATCCACTTCAGTAATCTTTTACAATTTTTAAAGTACATATTTTTTATGGACAGTATTATTTATTTCCTGACCAAGCAGTGGTATAATTAAATGAATTAAATAAGTACTTACCTAGTAAATCTGAGGCTCTCAAATTTTCTTTCAGAAACAAAACAGAAATAAAGGCACTACCTAGAAAGAAAATGGCCATTAGTGGTGTTTCCAATATAAAAGCATATATTATGCAATGCCATTTGAAAGGAGTTAAACAGTTTGTGTCTTATGCCTGACTAGCTGTGTCCTAGTTAGAGATACCCAGCAGTTGTGGCTGCAAAAAAGGATTTTCCCCCCACCATGGTGAGGATACACGGAAATTGGCCAGGTTTACCATGGACCTGGGACAGTGACTGGGATAGCGCTTGGTATATAGTGAAGGCTTAATAAAAGTTTACTAAATGAACGAATGGAAAAAAAGAAAAAAAAGGAAAGGAGACAGGTAGGAAGAACAGGAAGGGATGGAAAGGTAAAAGAGATAGAAGGGAAGGAAAGAAAAGAGGGAAAGAAGGAAGTCTGAACTTTAAATACATCCCAGACTGAAGCTCATTATTTCCCATCATCTCCTCCTATAATCCCTATTGCAATGATACCCTATGGAGCACCAGAATCCTAGGACTCCTCCTAGTCTCCTCTCTCCCTCACTACACATCCAACAGGCTACTGGGTCTGTTAAGTCTGAATTTCACTCTCTCTCAATCCACCCCCTCCTTCCTTCTGTTGTCACTGCCCCAGCTCAGGCCAGCTTCACCTCAGGCTTAGACCATTATAGCTTCCTCTGCCCTCCTATTTCACTCTCCCTTCCCCATACCACCACTACAGTAATCTTTCTAAAATGCAAATCTAATATAAATCCACAGCTTTAAATTCTCTTAATGACTTCTTGCCATCTACAGGACAAAGGCCAAACTACTGAGCATGACATTCAAAGACAGTCATGATTTTGCTCCTGCCACTTTGCCACATTCGTTCTTGATCTCTTATATTCATGCCCACCCTTATTAAAAGAATCATAATTCCCAGAATCACTATTGAGTTTAATGCTAAAGGACTTTTTATATGTGCTTTTCCTTCTACAACTCTGCCTCCATCCTCATGACCAACTGTAGATTCAGGTATCACCTGCGGATTCCCCCAGGCCAAGTTATCACTCCTCTTTGATGTGTGATTACCCCTTGTAATACAGCTTTTTCATTACACCTGAGGTTTATTTGCCTGTCTCCCCTAAAAGACTATCAATTCCTTTTACTCTGAGATATGTCTTATTCTTCTAAAATCTGAAGTGGGTAGCTAGTACCTAGGACATAAAAGAGTGTTTATGGGATCTCTGTCCCACATTTGCTGACCTTCATGATGTTTAAGACTCTCTTTCCCATTATTGATGCTACTGAACTCTCAACCTCATCACTGAGCCATGGCCTGCTGCTATAGCCTCAGAAGTGTGGGGGTAAGTTGAATCTCTCTGAGTTGCTCCTCTTATGGAGCCATTCTTCTCTATGTAGAGGCATGGGAAAATACAATCTTGCAGTAATACAAAAAAATACACAACATAATTTGTATTTTCAACTTTTAACAATAATTATTAGCTGGGTTTTCAAGTTTGTTTTTTAAAGTAAGAACACAGGAAAGAAAAATCACCATAAAATAATCTCATCATCTAGAGAAAATTGCAGTTAATATGTTAGTGTGTTTATTTCCCTTTAGTTGAGATCAAACCATAATGCAAAATTTCGTTTCTCAGTTTCCTCAGTTACTATATTACAAACGATTTGCCATGTTATTAAAAATTCTTCATAGATATAATTTTAATGACTCTGTATAATAATCCATTAAATCAGTTAAATTAGAATATAACTATATCTGGTGTTCTGGCAATTGATCTAAAACAAAATAAGAAATCCACACCAGAAACCCTCATTCAAGATAAGATGGCATCCTCATTTGTTTTCTCCATCTTTTTTTCAACCTAGCTCTCTCTCATTCAAGTTGACCTATGTCCTTGCAAACTTTTCCTGGTTGGGTTAGTTACAGGAATGGAGATTTCACACAAAATAAATGGAACATGAGAAATGTCCGCGAAGCATGAATTTAAGGGTGTAGTGTGGCTTTAAAACATTAAAGCAAAATTTTCTGTAGATAAACTAAAGTATAGATTTGTAGTCTATTACATTAATAATTGAGTTTGGGACAGGTGTAAAAATGTACAAAAATTTTCTATATCAAACTTGGACCAAAATAATTCAGGGAAATGAATGACACGTTAGAGCATTAGAAAAGGTATAAAAACCAAGACCCGACTCCCACCTCCATCACTGACTTTCTGCATAATTAGGTAGGGAATGTTTCCAAGCAGAGGGAGATAGATTAACAATAAAAAATAGGTGAAGTTTCACTACGCTAACATATACCAAATGCATTCCATTATAACAATCCTTGAGATAACTGTGTGACAGCAAAGGATTCCAATAAGAGGGGAGACAATGCTTATGTGGAATGAGGGAAATTTTAGAGTTAGTAGGAGACATAGAGATAATCTACTCAAGGTCCTAACTTTACGTTTGGGAAACTGAGGTCCAAAGAGGTTGTCTGTTTATTGACTGATGCGTTCAGCTAATAAACACTTATTTTATAGCAGAGTTGGAACCAGCACTCATATTTCCTTGTTCCAGTCCAGAGCTCCTTTTAGTACACTACACTCCATTGCCTCCCTTGAAATAAGAAAGGCAACATTTTCATTCTTTTTTTGTTGCTAAGCCACAGTTTCATAAACAACTTCACTTTCAGAAGGAAGAGGAAAAAATGTTATGTAGGAGATAATTTCATTGTTAAAAGCAAAAAGGATATCATTGGCAACAATAAGCTTGAAATATACTATATGTATAAAATTATACCAATTGATATAAAACAGTTATCAGTTTTATGAAACATAAATATGTTACTTTTACTATCTGAAAGAATTTATGTCTAACGCACTTCCATACTAATTTTTTTGTTTTAAGAGAACATGAGATTTTTAGAACAAAATTTTTAGATAAGAAAATAGAAGATTTTTCGTTTTATTTATCTAGCAAAATAATAAGAAAGAACATTCTATTAAGATACATTTACTTGAAACATTTATCTTGCACAACATGGTTAGAATGAGAGCTGTGCTGAGCAAAAAGACGGTATCTGAGCAACAGCTAATAACATAACTTCTAAGTAGTGTAGTAAATTTTTAAAATGAGAAAAAATAAACTGAAGTACTCCCATAATATGTGTGCAGAGATATGCAATCCATAACACATGTGCAATCTGTCAAACTCAACACTGTCTAGTTGTTGTTATAACAACAACCGTTGTCTAATGAACACCTAGAAAGGGGAGAAAACTATTTCACTTTTATTCCTAGAGTAAAATTTAATATTCATAAATAGAAAGAGCATTTCAAGATCAATAGTTTAAAAAGCATTAAAACAGAGCACACTTGTAAATTAAACTGATTTGTACTAGCTATGATTAAACTGTAGTTCCTTCTGAGCATTTACTTCAGCACTCACAGTTTTGTGTACATTTTTGACTTGAGGCATATTTGGGCAGAGGTTCATGAATCCTATTACATCCTGGCCTTCCTAGGACATGGGTCTACACAGAATGCTCCCAGGCACGGGTCTAGAGACACAGCTCACAGACATGGGTCTACATGGAGTGCTTGCAGACGCTGGGGTTAAATTCATTACACAGTATCACACAGAGACTCTAAAGGCAGATGCTGGGCCACAATGACCATAATGCATTAAGAAAAAAAAGGTGAAAGGTAGCATGTGAAAGATAACATACTAAAATTCAAACAGTGGTTATGTAGGAGTCATGGAAATAAAAAAAAAAAAAGATAGCAAGAATACTATATGTAAGGGAAATGGACAAAAAAAGCTTCTTCTGGTATTTTCTCTGGTAAAAAATAGAGCTCCCATGGGGTAGTTTATTAATGTATTCACTTGGCCTTGAAGTTCCAACGCTTTATGGTCATGAAGAATCTCAGCAACAATTATAATGGACTGACTCCTATGAGTGAGTCATCTATTCTCTTTTTGGCCATTAAGTGTCACTAAGGTTACCAATCAGCATGCAGATGCTTTCTGGTCACGGTTGACATAAAGAATCTTACACATGGGCATTCTGGTTCAGATTTCCAGATGAAAATAGATAAAGATCAAGCAAGAATCCAGTGGTTTCAGCTGAACAAAGTCTAAATGTAGGGGAGGGTGCCAGTCCCAGAGGTAAGTATGTGACCTGGTGTTGAGCTTCCTAACACTCCCTGATTTACTTAGGAATAAACCTCAAGTTTATTCATCATTCACCTCCTCTCTGACATCACCTAGACTTGGTCCAAGACTTCGCTGTTATTATGGAAGAGTTACTTAGCTTAGTATGGTCAAGAGTGGATGCTCTAAGATTCATGGCGGGCCACAAATGAGAGAAAAAAACAAGTATAAATTAATCTGGTGTATGGGAATTCAGACAGGTTGTACAAACCTGATTTGGATTTTCTTCTGTAATAGCTACTAATGGGGATCAGTAAACCAGAAGTTAAGCATCAACTTTCTACATGGTAGCAGTTAAACTCAAGGGTAGATTTTTACATGTCCATTTAGATTTTTGAGTCTGTAGAATAATAGGTAAGTTGGCATTCCCTTTTCCAATTTGAAACATTATGATATATGTGTACTTTTTACTTAAATTCTCTTTCCCCCCAAATAATAGCTTTTTATCAAAAGTTTAACAGCACAGAAGAGAGTTCAATAACTATGTAATACATTATGGTATGGCTTTTAAAAAATAATTTTGTTCACACTTATTTACTTCTCCCCATTTTTTACCCTTTTATCATCATTTCTTAGATAAATTTAACCCAAAGTTTAAAAAATCAATTACACTTTATTTAAATGTAATTATGGATATGATATTCTTATCAGATTCAGAAGAAAAAAACCCTTTGGTCCACAGTCACAAAACTCAAATGTCTACAGGGGCCAGCTAGGTAACTCTCTAAAGAGGAAAATCCTCTAAAAAAGAAAAACCCCAGCAGCAGGCTTGGCAAAGGGGGGTGGTGGGCTGTGATGATGAGGGTGGTGGGCTCTCGCGGTGAGGGGCAGTGGGGTCATGGTGACCTGGAGTACACCAGATTAGTGAAAGGTGGCAGCTGTAACTCAGCCCTAGCCAACTGCGAGTCCAGTGCTATCAAACTTGATTCTTTAAGAGAAAAACCCAGTTTTTGTGTGTCATGGTCTAACTTTTAAACATGGGAAATTAATTCATATTCTTTAAAAGGATTGTTTGAGCTAAACAAAACACAGCAGTGCCTAGAACTGGTCTGAAGGCCAGAGTTTGTGAACTCTGATCTAGTCTACAAATAAAAATGTCATCAATTTTCACTTCCGGACATTCAATTTATTGTTTAGCCTCTATGATATGAAGGGAAACCAGGGTGTACGTTTATAGTATAGGAAAGTAGAAGACAAAGTAGTACAGAACTCTCTTCTATAACAAAATAACCCATGACATGAAAAGAACATATTTACATAATAATGCTACAAATGGATCCTCACATGTAAATATCTAGCTTGAGGTTTCTGACCACTTATAATGGCAACTTTATTGTACTGCTGAAAAGCAAACCACAAACGCACTTTCATGTCAGTCACAATCAAGCTTCAAACATGTGGACACACTGAGCGTGCTCACAGGCTCAATCAACTCTAAACATCTAGAGGCACTGACTTCTCCATAGTGATCATTCCCTGTTATTTGTAGAATTGTAGGGAAAAAGTATGTCAATTACAACGGACTCTGTGGAGGGAGGATCTGAAGATCTGAGGATGTGACACTTTGAGAAAAGTCTCTTTACAGAGAGAAAAGTCCTACTATCCACATTGGCAGGAATAAAAGTGTTGAGTAATTCATCTTAAATTTAAAAAAATTGGTACTGTCATTTACTGAAGATAATGAAGAAAGTCTGTAATTTGCATAATTAAAATGAGGAAATGTACCTGGATTAAGAACAATAATCCTTTCTTTTCTACATGTTTCTTGACACACATTAGTGATTAAACTTGAAAAGATTCCAAAAAAGTAAAAATGCTATCATTGACAAGATTAGCTCTCTCTTATAAACGTAATAACGCATTACTTCATCATTAGCAATTTCTCTAGAAATACTGTGCGGTGTTCTTAAAAAATAAGGATGGGTGGAAAAGACAGTTCAAGTAAAGTTTTTAGGTTTTAGGAATGCTTTCAGCTGAGAGTGCACAAGCAGACATAAAACGAAAACTTCAGAGTTTTATTCCACTCATTTTAATTTAGGCTGGTTCTGGGACAGACGTACTAAAGCAGACAACCCAGCAAGCCACTGAGAAAAGGGATATTTTCTACATATTTCCAACATTAAAACAAGCGTCCATGTGTAGTGTCCCTCTCACAGGCAGCCTGTGAGGCTTCAGAGTCCCAGTGACCCCGTCCAGGCTGGCACCAGGCACAGGGCTCTAAAGGACAGACAATTCGCAGCATCTAAGTCTGTGTAATGCTGCAGGTCACTCGCTCATTGGTCTGTTTATGTTTCCTTTCATTTGTTTCTAATAAAAATCTTGGAGACCAAAGTTTTTGCTTCAGATGACTTCTCTGGAATTTCAAAAGGCCTCAACAGGGCTTTTTGTCTACATTATGACCATCGTTTAATGGATTACAGACACATTTCAGTTTACAGCTTTGTAACAGCACAACAGAAATACAAGAAACAACATATATTCCATATCATGAATTTCAATTTGAGCAAAGGCCAGCATGTCAGGGAAAATTAGAGCTGGAAAATACTTACCAGTCATATGTCTCATTCTCCTCTCATTTTCTCAGTGCAGTTAGCTCTCCAAACTTAATCCAAATTAGCCCAGTAACAGGATGACTACTTCTCTTAGGAAATTATCCCAGAGCCAAGGAGACCTCACTGCTATTAATTTTATTATTCCATATAAAATTCCAAGTGTTTGATCTCATATAATTCATCTCAAATTTAATCTACTTATTTCTCACTTGTATTCAGCTGGGCAACAGTTAAGTAAAATGACAGTTTATGTGTCTCATACAGTACCTGGCAGAGTGGAGGTTCATTCAATATTAGTTTCTTACCTTTAACTATTTCTGAAGTATTGCCTGAATTTAACTTGGAAAAAGGTGATATATCCTCTGAACTCTTCTCTAATTACTTTAAATCAATATACTCAGAGGTGTAGAACTGGAAGATGTCGTTGGTGCCTCCGTCATGCTCTGTTTTCCCCACTCTCCCTATCCCTGCAACAATCTCCCTCACATCCCACTCCCTTGAGCCCTAGACAAGTTAATTTTATACTCAGTGAGGTCTACCATGAATATCCTCAATGCTATGCGGCTTCAACTCTTTGGAGTGTTGATAACTTCATTATTTTTAATCACCCCTCAAGACTTAGGCATAGCATAGATCACAGTCATGGGGATGAACAGAGAAAGGAAAACATTAAATGTAAGGCCACACTTTGGAGATGCAAAAATAATCTAACTCAACCCTCAAAGGACAGGCTTATAAATCTTTAAGTATTTACAACAACGAATATTCACAAATTCTGAAATGTTTAACCATTGTGTTTCACCAGGAATTGAAATCTTTTAAGCAAGAGTTTTTCTCTTCCAACACTCTAGAACAGAACATCCTATCCTCGTTTTATCAAAATTCAAATTCAAACCAACTCTACAAGGCTAGAGAGAGCAGACAGCAGGCAACAGACACATACAGTCACCAGTCTCCTGGGTCTCAGTTGAATGGTGAGTATGGACATTAAACAGGTCATTGTGAGCATTATGAGAGATGCTGAAGGGGAAACGTAGGGTCAGGGCTGCTGTGTGTGGTTGAGCAGGTTGTGCAGTGAACAAAATCACAACATCTGAGGGGCACCTCCCACATCTTAGTATATCTTTGTATATCTCAGGACAATTTTCTGACAGATGAAACCAGAATGTCCTGCTCTAATAAAATCATTGTATTACAATAATTTGCAGGCAGACATAAATAAAGTATCATGAGAAAGGTTTGCTTTTCCTAATTCACAAAAAGGCACCACACAGACGAGAGGAGGGCCCATGCAGAGTGCTAAGGGAGCAGAGAATAGCATGTTTAATTTAGTCTAGGAACCAAGATAGGCCTCCTGAGGAAGAGTGTTTACCTGGGACAGGAAGAATTAGCAGTAATTTAAAATTTTACTACAAACTCCACACAATATCTAACATTTCTTTTTTTACTAGATTTCTGGTATAATAAATAGTTTCTCAGAAAATACATTCTCAAATTGCAGTTAGACCTGAAAGAAACCTACCCTTCAGCCTCTCTGAACTTAATTAGCAAGTGAACAAGAGTGCTATGAAGCCAGAGCAAGAAGACAGAAAGTTGCACACACATCTCAGACTGCTATGTTTTTCCTCTGACAACCTTCTATGTCTGTTTTTTACATGTATTTTGTCTTGGTGGGTTATTTGGAAATTCTGGTATTTTCCAACATGTTTTGGTAGGAAATATGTAGGGGAGTCAAAGGGCAATTGCTGCTTAACGCCTGAACAAATGAGCTGTGCGCATCATATTTTGCTGTTACCTGAAAATTAACCATTACATGGATAAGAACAATTAAAAGCATCTCCTAAATTGGTTCATCCATTTTAGAGAATTTAACCATCAGCCATCTTCGAAGCATGGAAGTAAACCTTGTGTGCTTTATTTGTGCGTAATAATAATAATAAGTCACAGTGACAATTGCTAGTGTTGTCACTGTGTGAAATACTGTACTAGGCGTCCAATAGTGTTCTTAGGTGTTTGTGTTTACTTAATTCTTCCCCACAACAACCTCTGAGGTAGGAACTATTTTTATCCCCATTTTACAGATTAGGAATCTGAGACATAAGCCTAAACAAGCTGCCCGAGGCCACAGAGCTTTCCAGTGGCAGGACTGGGATTTGAACCCCGGCAGGGTAGCCCTACAGCTGGTACTCTTGACCATTCTACTGCCCTGTCATACTGGGGCAAGTATCCAGCTGAGGCTCTAGGTGAAACTGAAAAATCATCCTTTAAACTTTCTTAATTAACGGAAACACAAACACAAGTCAACAACTAGAATTAGCCATACTGCCAGTACAATTAGCGTATTAGTCAGAATAAGGTCTTGGACCTGTATTTGTTGAGAAAGACCTTCGGTGAGAAATGTAGGGTAAAAGTACAAGATGACACAAGGATACTAGGGCTCTGACACTCTCTCTCAAAAAGCTGGACCCAGGCTAGGCAGTCAGACCTGCCTATGCACCAGGATTATTTCCCATTATCCAATCTCTGCTGCCAGGCACAGGTGAGTTATCTATCCTGAGTTTCTGGGATGCTGTGGCTGCTTGTGAGCATTTCCTAAAGTGTTTTCTGCAGAACTGTTGTCCCTTGAGATGCTTCATATCAAAAGCATCTTGTGGTCAATAGGTGGGAAACCTGGCCTACTGCCTCTGCCTCTGCCTCTGCAAGATTGACAGTGGCATGGGCCATCCCAGGGCCCAAAAAGCCCTACATCAATGAAACCTGTGCAACTTTTAAAATCTAGTATTTGAGAAACTTGTTTAATTATGGAATTCTTTGTTTCTTAGAATACCTGTGAAATCACCAGTGCTTGAGAAATGCTGCCTCAAGGTGAGCATGTCAGTGGGGAGCAGGAGGACACACAGAGAGAGGGAAAGAAAGGATCAAAGGAAGATGATCTGAGGCGGGAATCTGGGTAGAGTACAAACTGAAATATCCATATGCTTACCATAGCACTTCTTACGTACTAGTCCTTAAAAAAAAATCTGTTCAATTAAAGTGTACAAAGGGAGCAGGAATTTTGTAAGACAAACAGGCAGGTCTGACATAGTAGTAGTCTTGTGTGTAGTACGAGTCGTACACACGATTACCCACACAGTACCTCCTAAGGAGTGGGGAAGATGGAAGAAAGTACCCTTCACTTGGACTTAAGAGCTAAAGTGTTTTTTGGTGTTGTTGTTGTTGTTGTTTTTCTGGAAGATTAGCCCTGTGCTAACTGCTGCCAATCGTCCTCTTTTTGCTGAGGAAGACTGGCCCTGAGCTAACAACTGTGCCCATCTTCCTCTACTTTATATGTGGGACGCCTACCACAGCATGGTGTGCCAAGCGGTGCCATGTCCGCACCAGGGATCCCAACCAGCGAACCCCAGGCCGCTGAAGCAGAACATGCAAACTTAACTGATGCGCCACCTGGCCGGGCCCCTAAAGTGTTTTCAAGTGTTCTGGATTTTAATCTTCTTTTTTTTCTTCTTTGAAAAGCAACAAACAACAGAAGAAAAGCCGGAAAAGAATATGCAATCTCCCATGCAACACCGCAGCAGACATTATCTTCCTTTTTTTTTTAATTCAAAGGGAGGTTTGATTTCTTTCTTGAGGCTCCCAAGAAATAATAGGGAAAGAAAAGTTCCAGCATAGAAAAGTGTGGACGCTCTTCTGCCTCATCTGTAGACATAGCCATATGATACCTCTGTTTTAAAAATACTTTCCCCTTTGCTTCAAGTTCTCTAGAGTTTCTAGAATCTTTATAAAGAATCTCAGGGTGGTAGGGGTTTGTTCTGGGGAAAATCCTCAATCACCAGTGGTCCCTAAGCCACCTACGTTCGCCAGTACCTAAATTTAGCTGAGGAGTGCTATGGGAATATTATTTATGAGCATGTACGACTGTTTGCAGAGATTGTAAAGTAGGAAATGCTGTGTGTTTCAGGCTGTAAGTTTACTTCTTTGAATCACTTTAAACGTGCAGAGAGGGAGGTTGCTAAAAATGTTATAAAGTTGAAATGTTAAGTAAAGCCCATCTGTCAGGGCAGTGGGCTCAGAGCTTAAAGGTGGGTAGACTGGCCCCACAGGGGACTTGGGAAGGACAGGACACTTTCTGAGGGGAAGGTGGGAAAACTTAAGCTTCCCACTATGAATGAGAGCTTCAAGCAAGTCACACCAAGGGGAGCAGCTTCACAGGCAGCTTCACTGAAGGTCTGCAAGGGGTGTCAATGCTGGCCCTTAATCTCTGGCAACTTCTGAAGTCTCACGTCATGTCCCATGGGGCCTGGCTATATTTCATTTCTGTGAAATCTCTGATCTTTAAATAAATACAGACATACCCCCTCTTCTTTGAGCTAGCTGGGTAGCTCTCTTTCTCTTGTTCCCAGAAAAAAGATTTCCCAGGCCCGGGAGACTGGAGATAAATGGAGAATTTCAACACAATGTGGTGCACTCAGCCCTCCCCTAGGTATCTGTTTGACACATTTGGACAATTTTTTCTTTGATTATTTCATGGAAATGGAGCATAAAGCATAATAGGAAACAAAACTAAAGATAAGCTCTAAATATACAGCCATTATGAAGAATAAGACAACATTTTCAGAACAATTGGGACCTACAGAGGTCCCAAGTTGACAATATAACTAGATCTTTTATCTGTTACTTCTCAGATTTTGAGAAGAAAAAAAAATCCAGAGCCAGTCCTGATGGCCTAGTGGTTAAAGTTTGGCACTTTCACTGCTTCAGTGGCCTGGGTTCATTTCCTGGTCATGGAACCACACCACCCATCTGTCAGCTGCCATCCTATGGCGGTGGCTCACATAGAAGAGCTAGAAGGACTTACAACTAGAATATACAACCATGCACTGGAACTTCGGGGAGGGAAAAAGCATCCAGAATATCCATGTACGTGGTATGTGTAATAAATAGAAGATAAGATATACTCAAATTGCTCATTTTATTGGAGTGTTAAAAATAGCAAATGATTACATAAATTGTGTGCCTATTCAGAGTAGTAACAGTATGGCGATTTTTACTGAACCAATTCTAGAAAGCTAAAAAAGTGTTCTTTGCTAAATATTCTACTATTATACATCATGAAAGTATTTCAAATAAAATATGTTAAATGATTAAGAAGGGGAAACTACTTTCAAAATAAAATTCTCTTTGAATATGCATTATTTCAGTTTAAACTATGCCTTCGTTAAGAATATCATATAATTTTGGGGGCTGGCCTGGTGGCACAGCAGTTAAGTGCAAACGTCCCACTTCAGCGGCCCAGGGTTCGCTGGTTTGGATCCCAGGTGTGGACATGGCACCGCTTGGCAAGCCATGCTGTGGTAGGCATCCCACATATAAAGTAGAGGAAGATGGGCACGGATATTAGCTCAGGGCCAGTCTTCCTCAGCAAAAAGAGGAGGATTGGCAGCAGATGTTAGCTCAGGGCTAATCTTCCTCCAAAAAAAAAAAGAATAGCATATAATTTTTTAGGAAAAATATTAAAATTGGGATATGTGAGCACATTACGTTTGATCTAGTTGTTACCAGATAATAACCATCAACTTGGTTCTATTTCAATGAAGGTTCCAAATTCACAGAAACTTGGAAACATTCTGTTTCCATAGCAGCAGACAAAGAGTAAAACTAGAAAGATTTTATTGATTTTAACGAGGTTTTGAGAGTTTGTTCTCCTTTTTAGCAGTGATTTTTCTATTTTTTAGTCTTTAGCAACATCTCATATTCTCTCTTCTAAATGAATTTAGTAAATTATATATGTTTTGAAAGTAGGATAATTGTGACATTGCTGTAAAATTACACATTCTTATAGTAATGTAGAATAACCAATATTTAATTCTTTTTTTTTTTTTTAAGGATTGGCACCTGGGCTAACAACTGTTGCCAATCTTCTTTTTTTTCTGCTTTATTTCCCAACCCCCACCCCCCCACCACTCCGGTACATAGTTGTATATCCTAGTTGCAGGTCCTTCTAGTTGTGGGATGTGGGACGCCGCCTCAACATGGCCTGAGGAGCGGTGTCATGTCTGCGCCCAGGATCTGAACCCTGGGCCGCCACAGCGGAGCGCATGAACTTAACCACTGGGCCACAGAGCCGGCCCCCTATTTAATTCTTAATGTAAAAGAGATGCTAAACTATGGAGTCAAGATTGGGCATCAAAGCCTTTAACTACATGTAATGTCAGTTTAACATATGAATAAAATATAATATTGTACTACAAATGCTTTTAGATAATTCATTAATGATTAAAAAGCACAGTATAACATTTGCTCTTACTGTTAACTTATATGACTCAAACACCGGGAATCGGGCTTTTAAACATACGTGTTTTAGATACAAAATGCAAGACTCTTCATGGTTAATGTGGCAGCATGACTGCAGATAACTAAATCAGTAGTATAATTGTTTCAAGTTAACATGCTAAGAAAACAAGAAATAGACTTCTTCTTTTGTGCATGTGTTGTTTAAGTTGTATGTTTTTCACCAACTTTTCTGATTTCTTAAAATTTCTTTTTGTCAAAACACAGAAAAATGGCTCACCTGTAACAGACATACAACCTAATGGAGCAATGAGAGTAATAGGGGCAAATCCATAGGCTGCAAAGTTTCCTGTCTCTCCCACGGCCATCAGCACCACGCCAGCCCACCACAACATGCTCTTGAAGTACGGCCTTGGGTGTTCTTGGTGCGCCAACTGAAGATGAGAATATTTCTGGAAGTAAATCAGAATATAAATAAGAAAATATTTCTACCCAATTAAAACTTGCCTCAAAATTTTTGGTCCTATAAATTTGCATCATGGCTTTTAAATGCATTTGCAGATTATTACAGAGCAACCTATTATGGTGTTCTGTTTGTTCCAAACGTATTAACAGCAAAAGCAACTCACACTGATATAGCATTTTATAGTTGAAAGGGCCTTCTCACATATGAATGTGGCTTAACTCTCACAACAACTCTGTAAACTATTATTATTACTATTTAAAGATGAGGTGTGTGTTAAGGAGTTAAGTGATTATTTTTTTTAAAGACTTTATTTTTTTCCTTTTTCTCCCCAAAGCCCCCCGGTACATAGTTGTACGTCCTTCTAGTTGTGCCATGTGGGACGCTGCCTCAGCGTGGCTTGATGAGTGGTGCCATGTCTGCGTCCAGGATTCAAACCGACGAAACACTGGGCCGCCTGCAGCAGAGCGCGAGAACTTAACCACTCGGCCACGGGGCCAGCCCCAGGAGTTAAGTGATTTTTTAGTCCACTACACCAGAACACTTCTTTTAGAATGTCAAAAAAGTTCAGATGCCAAAATAAATGTTAATGAAATAAAGATAATAAATTACTAAAGAAAAATCCTTTCGTTTTTTAATTTTTGCTAAGGAAGATTCACCCTAAGCTAACATCTGTGCCAATCTTTCTCTATTTTGTATGTGAGTTGCTGCCTCAGAACAGCTGCTGATGAGTGGTGTAGGTCCGCACCTGGGAACTGAACCCCAGGCTGCCGAAGGCGGAGTGCTCTAAACTTAACTACTAGGTCACAGGGCCAGCCCCAGAAAAGCCTTTTGAAAAGGGATTCACATTTATGAGTCAAAGTAGCTACCACAATAAACACAGCAGGTCAGAATGCTTTGGTAGCTGCGGTTAGGGGTGGGGGGACTCTTATTTATATCTGGTTTGAGTATTTCTTTGTATTTGAAACATATAAATTCCTGGAAACTGGCTATTAAAACAAGCCCTATTTCCTTATTGACTTTATGATAACCTAACTTCCTTCCTTATAAGATGTATAATTCTAGATTACTTAAAAAAATTTTTTTAAAGAAAATAACAAAAGTACTAGAAGAAAATATAGAACATTAAAAAAATTCTTGGCTTGTGCCAAGGTTATAAACCTCTTTCTAAGTGTGGTACAAATTCATAAGCCACCTAGATACTTTGTCTTAGAGTACACAATACTATTAAGAGGCCCACATAAACATTCAATTTCTTTTAAAATCAGAAGAAGAAGAAGAAAAAGTGAATGTGATCCAGTCTGGATTATATTTCTCTTTATACCAATGAGGTCATAAAATATAATTTTTAAATATTTTTTATGGAGGAAGGAGTCCAAGAAAGCAAAAGGGCCTGAGGCCCATGAAAGTCATAATGTGCCCCTGGATCAAACTACAGAGTTCGAAAAATACGCTTCTTCTTACCTGAATATTTAGGGAAATGCTGATTACCAAATTTCCTAAAATGGACAGCAAAACTCCAAGAAGGTGAATCTGTAAAAGAAAATGTTTTCTTTATATGATACTTTAAATAGCACTTGTAAGGTATTTACTGAAATAAAAACAAAACAACAACAAAAAATTTAAGTGATACATTCATTCGTTTTATTCATTCAGCAAATATTTACTTAGCACCCAAGTGCCAGAGTCATTAGGAATATGAATAATGATTTTATTAGGATTAATTTTTCACTTCAGTCAAATATTATTTTTTAGAACTAGCTCAGTCCTTTACTGAAGTCTCTAGATATTTGCCTCATTCACTAAAATAAAGAAATTAGTCTCAGGTTCTCACTTTTTCCCACTAAGATGCTTCTTATTTATCCTTTCTGTCCATTTTCCTCAGCAAGCCCTTTCATTGGGGTGTTCATTGCGTCAAGTATGGACTACATAATTTTCTCCCATCTAGTCTCCTTCTTTCCTTTCTCTTACTATATTCTGGAGTACCGCGGTAAGAAAGAAAGATCATTGGTCTTGGAGTGAAAGGATGAATCTGAGATTCAGATCTGCTATTATCTAATGGGTCACCTTGAGCAAGTTACTTCAGCTCCCTGGCCTCAGTAAACACAGATGTTAGATCAGATGTTTCCAGAAATCCCTTTACCTCTAAAGCTCTATGATCTCCATTGGAGACAGACTAAATTTTCCCACCATTCCCCTGGTCAAGAACCCACAATGTCTCTCTACAGTCAACTACATCAAATATAAAACTACCATACCAGTTCCCCATAAATCTGTCCTCATCCTGACCATCGAATTGTCCACAGCACACTTAATGTGCTCCCTCTACCTCAGGTACCTGGCACACGACATTCTCCAGTCACAAGTCATACTTTTTCTCATGTCATTCTTCTCACCTAGGGAGAGCAGCTCCTTCCCTCAGCCTATCTCAGTCATGTTCCTGTCCTGCTGAGGTCTACTTCCTTGGGACCTTCTCAGACCACCAGAGTCCATCTTTACTTTCTCAGACTATAAATGGTGAAATCCCTTATTTCTTCTCTTATACTGTTATGTGTATCATTATGTTCTATAAATAGATGGTAAATTCTTTAAGGGAAGAGAACTACGTCTTAGGTGTCTATCGGGTCTTCTACATCTACCATACAAAATTAGGGCCTTAAAAAATACTTGCTTGAAAAATATATGTTTTAAAACAAGAACTGCAAAGGTTAAAAGAGAAGTTCTTACACATTGCCCAAGATGTTTACTAAAGGTATCACATGTATTATTTGATGATTTCAAAAGATGCATTTCCTTCTCTTATCTAGATACAAAGCTATAATATCTTCTGGTAGTATAAATTAGCAGTGATATAAAGAATCTTCCCCTGCCCCTTCTTCTACAGTACATAACTTCCAGCTAGCTTCAAATTCCAAGGAGTTATTTGAATTTCAAATGAACATTACAACCACAAGGAACCCTTTTCAGAATGCAAAATGTCTTTGAAGTTTTAGAACTTTATTATATGTGCTGAAATATTTTTTAAAATGAAGCAGAAAACTTGAAAACCCATTTAATAGTTGATATATAATATCCATAGTCTTTAATCAGTGAAGAATTTTCTTTTCCTAATAAAGGCACTTGGCAATAATTTTGATCACTATCCCTCATGGGGAACAATTGTATCATAATATAATGTGCTATTTCCATGCTTTCAATCTACAATTGAATGCATTTGGCAGTAATCAGGGAAAGAAAGATTCAGAAGAAGTTTGGGATTGAATGGGTAATTATGAAAATCTTCCATAATTATAAATGTAAATTGTTGAATAGAAATAACTTACTTCAAAATTCTTTAAATCATTCACTGAGTAGTTTAAACACCACCACACTGAGTGTTTAGAAATTGGTAGCAGGATTTGGCAATGATTTCTTGGATATGACACCAAAAGCACAGGCAAAAAGAAAAAAATAGATAAGCTGGACTTTCTTCAAGATAAAAATGTTTTGTGCATCAAAGGACTCTATTAACAGAGTGAAAGGCAACCCACACAATGGGAGAAAATATTTGCAAATCATATATCTGATAAAGATTGATATCCAAAATATATAAAGAACTCTTACAACCCAACAACACAAAAATAAACAACCCAATTAAAAAGTGAGCAAAGGACTTGAATAGACATTTCTCGAAAGAAGATATACAAATAGCCAACAGGCATGTGAAAAGATGCTCAACAAGACTAATCATTAGGGAAACGCAAACCCAAACCACAACAAGCTACCACTTCACACCCATTAGGATGGCCACAATTAAAAAAACAGAACCAACAAGTGTTGGTAAGGCTGTGGAACAACTGGAACCCTTGCACATTTCTGGGGGGATGTCAAATGGTAGAGCTGTTGACCTCACACGACGGAAACAAAAATTTACTCAAAACCAATCAAAGACCTGAATGGAAGAGCCAAAACTATAAAACTCTCAGAAGAAAACATACAGGCAAACATATGGGTAAATCTTTGTGACTTTGGATTTGGCCTTGGATTCTTATAGATAAGACATCAAAAGCATAAGCAACAAAAGAAAAAATAACTAGACCTCACCAATATTAAAAACTTTTGTATTTCAAAGACACTATCAAGAAAGTGAAAAGACAACCCATAAAATGGGAGAAAATACTTGGAAATCATTTATCTGATAAGTGACTTGTATCTAGAATATATAAAGAACTCTTACAACTCAATAATAAAAATGACAAATAACCCAATTAAAAAATGGCCAAAGGATCTGAATAGATATTTCTCCAAAGAAGATAAATGCCTAATAAGTGATTGAAAACATGATAACATTATTAGTTATCAGGGAATGCAAATCAAAACCATAGTGATATACCACTTTACACCAAATAATATGGCTATAATCAAAAAGTCAGATAATAACAAGTGTTAGCAGGGATATAGATAAATCAAAACCCTCATACAGTGCTGGTGGAAATATAAAATGGTGCAACCACTATGGAAAACAGTCAGGAAGTTCCTCAAAAAGTTAACCATGGAATTTCTATTTGACTCAGCAATTCTACTCCTAGGTATCAGAGAAATGAAAACATATGTCCACACAAATATCCGCAGCAGTATTATTCATAACAGCCCTAAATGTAAATGATTCAAATCTCCATCAAATAATGAATGAATGAAACCTAGCATATTCATACAATGAAATATTATTTAGCCATGAAAAGGAATGAAGCACTGATATATCTCACAACCTGGATGAGCCTTGAAAAATTTATGCTAAGGAAAAAAATCCAGTCATGAAAGAACATATATTTTATGATTCCATTTACATGAAAGGTCCTGAATAGGCAAATCTATAAAGACAGCAGATTAGTGTTGCTTAGGGCTCAAAAGGATGGAGGTCTTGGAGATGACAGCTAAAGTGTGGGGGGTTTCTTTTTGAGGTGATGAAAATGTTCTAAAATTGATTGTGGTGATGGTTGCACAACTCTGAATATACTAAAAATCAGTGAAGTGTACACCTCAAATGAGTGAATTGTATGGTATGTGATAATATTTCAATAAAGTTGTTACAAAAAATAAACTAATATTAAGACACAAAGTTTTTTTTGTTTTTTTTTTGCCCAAAGAAATAAAATGCTACATATGTGGCTGGCTCTATTTCAGTCTCTTCTCTCTCCCAGAGATAAGTAACTTTTTTCTGAAGTTGATATAAATATATTTCTTTCCTTCCTAGATTTATTTTTATCTTTGTTTTGTTTACTCAGTTTTTCTTTTTTCATCTTCTTCATTTAGACTCTTAACTCACTAGCTTTTCCTCTTTCCATCTAATAGTATATGCCCGTAAAGCTATACATTTCCCTCTAAGTACACCTTCTGTTTTAGGTGCAAGCATAGTTTTGGCATGTAGAGTTTTCATTGGCATTTAGTTCTAAACATTTTCTAATGATCTTATGATTTTTATGAGTGATATTATTTGGAGATTTTCTTAAATATTTCTAAATTAATGGGGCATTGGTTATCACTTTGTTACTAATTTCTAATTTTATTGAATTGTGGGTAGAAAATATGCTGTGTGTAAAATGACATTTGCTTTTGACCTGGTATATGGTATAAATTGAAATTTGTTTTCAACTGTAGTGTCTGGTCAAGTTTTGTAAGTGTTCCACGTATGCGTGAAAGGAAAGTAATTGTTGGGTTAATATACTTTATATATCCTTCCTTTCTACTATCTATCCATTCATCTATCTCCATTAAATCACTGCTCAAGTTTTTGATACTCTTACTAAATTTTGGACTGCTCTGTCTATCAATAGCCAAGGGAAGTATATTAAAAATCTACTACAAATATGGATTTATCCATTTTTCCTTTTAAATCTATCGAGTTTTGCTTTTCATATTTGAAGGCTATAGTGTCAGGTGTATACAAGTTCAGGACTGTTTCCTCTTCCCAGTTAATTGTTTCTTTTATCATTATGTATTGACCCTTTCAATCTTAATAATGTTTTTGTTTTAAAGTCTATTTTATCTGATATTAATATAACGTAGCTGTTTTCTTTTCATATTTGCCACTTTCTACATCACTTTACTTTCAACATGTCTGTGTCATTATATTTCAGTCAGTCCTGTTATACATAGAAAATAACTGGATTAAAAAAATACCTGAGACTTAAATGGGAAGGTTAGTCCTTTTTTTTTTTTTTTTTTTTTTTTGAGGAAGATTAACCCTGAGGAAACATCCACTGCCAATCCTCTTTTTGCTGAGGAAGATCGGCCCTGAGCTAACATCTGTGCCCATCTTCCTCTATTTCATATGTAGGACACCTGCCACAGCATGGCTTGATAAGTGGTGTGTAGGTCCACGCCCAGGATCCGAACCTGCAAACCCAGTGCTGCTGAAGTGGAGCACATGAACTTAACTACTGGGCCCTGGGCTGGCACCAAGGTTAGTTCATTTGTTAAAATTGTGATTATAAACATATTTTCATTTATTTCCACTATCTTTTTTGTGTGTGTTTGTAGTTATCTTGCTTTTCCTTTGCTTTCTAATTTCTCCTTTCCTGAATCCTGTTGGATTGATTGAGTTTTCTTTATTCTTTTCTTCCCCCTACTCTTCCGGCTAGTAAGTTATATGTCTTGTTTATATTCTTCTAGTAAATACTGTTAAATTTTTTTTATTGAGGTAACATTGGTTTATAACATTATATAAATTTCAGGTGTACATCTTTATATTTCAATTTCTGTGTAGACTACATCGTGTTCAGCATTCAAATTCTAACTGTCGTCTGTCACTGTACACGTGTGCCCTTTTACCCCTCACCCCCACCCTCCTTCCCCTCTGGTAACCACCAATCTATTTTCTGTGTCTATTTGTTGTTGTTGCCTATCTTTTAAACTTTTTATTTTGAAATAATTACAGACTCACAGTAGGCTGCAAAGAAATGTACAGGTAGGTCTCATGCACTCTCCCTCCAGTCCTCCTCTCAATGTTAACATCTTACACAACTACAATATCAAAACCAAAAAACTGGCCTTGGTAAAGATCTTATTCATATTTCACCAGTTAGACTTGCACTTGTGTGTGCGATCAAGCTACTCATCTGTACCATCACTGCAAGACTCCCCTGTGTTACTCCTTTATAGGTACATCCACCTTCTGCCTTCCCCATTCCTAACCTCTAGCAACCACTACTGTGTTCTCCATCTCTATAACTATGTTATTTCACAAATGTACATAAATGGAATCAGGTGGTATGTATCTTTTTGAAATTAGCATCAGCCTTGAGGTTCATCCAAGTTGTCAGATCAACAGTCCATTCCTCCTCATAGCTGAGTATGGATATACCATAGTTTGTTCAACCATTTACTCACTGAAGGACATTTGAGTAGTTTCCAGTTTGCGGCTGTATGAATAAAGCAGCTATGAACATTTGTGTACAAATTCTCCATAAAAATAACTTCATTTCTCTGGGATAAATGCCCAAAACTGTAATCGCTGGATCACGTGGTAAGTCCACTTTTAGTTTTGAAAGGAACTGCCAAACTGTTTTCCAGAGCAGCTGTACCATTTTTACATTCCCAACAGCAATGTATGAGTGACCCAGTTTCTCCACTATTAAATTTATTATGCATTCCTGACACAAATTCTAATGTTAATCAATATTCCCATCCTCCTCAACATTATAATAACTTTCATTTGCTTTCACTACAGTCTCTCCTCTCCTATCTTACATGTCATTGATGAGTATATTAGTTCTACCTTGTTTCTATATCCCCAAATTATTTACAGTTATTATTGTTTTATAGTCAATACTTGTCTTATTTATCCATGTTTATCAATTTCTTTGCTCATTACTGTTTTTTAAAAAAATAACAGTTTTATTAAGATATAATTCACGTAACACAATGTTTACCCTTTTAAAGTGTACAATTCAATAGTTTTTAGTATATTCACAGAGTTGTGCATCCATCACCACTATTTGATTTCAGAACATTTTCATCACCCCAAAAGGAAACTCCATACCCATTAGCAGTCACTTCTCATTTCCTCTTCCTCTCAGTCACTGGCAACCACGAATCTACTTTCTGTCTATAAGGATTTGCCTGTTCTGGATATTTTACATAAACAGACTCATACAATGTGTGCCCTTTGGGTCTGCCTTCCTTCACTTGGTATGATGTTTTCAAGGCTCATTATGTTGTAGCATGTATGTAGCATGTATCATTCTTTTGATGGCTATGTAGTATTCCATTGTAAGGATATACCATATTTTATTTACGTACTTATCAGTTGATGGACATATGTGTTATTTCTACTTTTTGGATATTATGTTTGTGTACCTTAATTTTCCTTCTGGATTCAGTGTCCTTCCTGAAGAAAACTTTAGTAGCTCTTTCAAAGAAATCCTTCGAGGTGCAGTTCTCTGTTATTCTGCCAATATCTTCATGTTATCTTTCCTCTTGAGTATAGAAGTACAGGCTGACAGTTATTTCATTCAGCATTTTGATGATATTACTCTATTGTCTTCTGGCCCTTATTGTTGTTATTGAGAAGGATTTTGTCAATCTAATCTTTACTCCTTTGTAGATAATCTGTCATTTTCCTAAGGATGCTTTTAAGATTTTCTTTGTCATTTCTTTTCAGCAGTTTCACCACAACTGTTCTATATATGAATTACATTTTGCTTAGGACTCATGCTTCCTCAATTTGAGGATTCATGTCTTTAACCAGTTTTGTTAAGTTCTCAACTATTATCTCTTTGAATGTCATCTCCCTTTTGTTCTCTCTATCCTCTCTAAACGGAACTCCTTTTACAAGTATGTGGGACTTTTTAACTCTATCCTCCTTGGTTCCTAAAATATCTCTTCTATTTCCCAACTCTTTATACTGAATTCTAGATCATTTCCTCAGATTTATCTTCTAATTTAGCTTTTCTGACCTCCCTCCTCTAAACTGAGCCTTTTTATAGTTCTATCAGTACAGATATTACACTGTACTGTAATTTTTACAAGTTCATTGTCCCTCTAGGCCATAAGCTCATTCAGGGCAGAGCTGTGGCTTACTCATCAACTCATCTTTGTAACTCTAATGACTAGTATAGGACCTAACACAAAGAAGTTGTTTATTAAACACTATTAGAACTGAACTACTATAAGATTGATTATAAACTGTCTAGAAATAGTTAATTTTGATCTTAGGCTCTAGAAGGATCTCGAAGGGGTTTGAATATACCAATCACTCAGTTTCCATGAAAGCACAAGCTTGACCTAGAATTCAGAATTCAACAATTAAGAGTGCCCACTAGTGTGCAATAAAAAGCTGCCGGTGACTTAAAATCTAGTTAATTCATATTATCCCAAAAGAACAAGAAACATGTAGGTACAAAGCAGGTATCAGAAACAGTTTGATTATATTCAGTATAAACTGGCATATCTCATTCTTTATTTTTCTGAAAATTTTACCTAATTATTCAAATTTAATTGCATATTCATTAAACTCATTTTACACACACTTGTAAATAGTAGTAACACAGTAAATCCTCATAAATGCCCCTAATTGCTGGGGAGAAAAGCTTCCAATCTCTTGTGTTTCTAAAAGGTGGTTTAACTAAGGACATACAGTAACTTGAGGTAACCACTACCAAATGTTGTTTCCAATTTGAGGCTCTGGTAAATTTGCTTTAATGACTACAAAATCCTCATCTGTAACCAGAAGTATCATTTGCATACAGTGAGCAGGCCCTTGTACACTTGCAATTTAAATTAAAGATGTCTAGTTTGCATCATTACGTTTTGAGTGTTATCTGTTTTCTAGCATTTTAGAATTAGTAGAAGCTTAGAGCTCCTCTCCTCCCCCTACCCCTTTTTCTCCCCTCCTTACTGATCTGGAGACTAGTCAGGAAAGAGAATAGAGGGCCAGAGAAGGAAAGTGACTAATACAAACTCATACAGCTAGACAGCAGGCAAATTTTGGCTCCAAGGCACCCAGCTCATGTCTGAATCACTATTTCTTCATAGAATGCAATAGATAACCTCCTGGCTAGTCAATGTCAATTTACCGCAATTTTAAAATTAGCAGAATCTGTTTCTTTTACTCAGTGCAAATAAAATAAAGCAAAGATAATAGTTAGAAGGAAAGGTTGCTCCAGAGCTTAATACTACAGTTAGAAGTACAGGCCAGAAATAGAAAGATGTCTTTAATCTTTGCAGTGCTCACTGTTGTCACCACTGTAGCTTAATTTCTGGATTTTCCAGGATGTCTTGGCAAATAGATGGTGGGAACCTCAGCAAACAATTTATCTAGAATGAGGTTCAAAATATCAGCACTGATCAGTATTAAGGATGTTTTTGTTTTATTTGGAATAACAATCTCCTATCATACTTTTTTGTGCCAGAATGTTCCTTAGATATTTTGCATAAAGTCATTGACCTATAATCCATGGGTGGGGCAGTGTGGCCAGATGGAGATGGGATATGATAACAGGGTGTGTGGAATTGGTGATAGTCTGTCCCAGTTCTGGCTTTGAACTCAACCATATTCCTGGCTCTGCCTTCAAAACATAAATTCAGAATCACATCCCAGTGAAGTTAGTACATAGCTCAAGAGAACCATAGATTCAGAGCTAGTTTTGAATGCTGTAATAGTCATATTAAACTCACAACTGGAAGATGCTATCTCTTGTCCTAAGCAGTAAAATATGCCTGAACGTGGAAATGAGAGATCTAGTTTCCAGTACCAGAAATACCACAGGTTGAGTGATTACAGTCAACTAATCACTGTAGGAATGGCCTTAAGAGCCTGACCCTGCAAGGGGATGATATGTCTGAGAAATGGGCATTCAGTTCAGCCCATCTCACAGGAAACTCTTAGGAATGAGATGGGGTTGTACCTAGTAAACAGATAGACACATAACTCACCTCCAGAACAGTTAGGAGGGGACAGGAGGACATCCAAATTCTTAGCGATACATCCTTAAGTATTTAGCGTGAAGACTTATAATGTGTGCAACTTACTTTCAAATGATACATTACAATATAAAATAAACAAAGAGAGAGAGAGAGAACAAACAAATATTTTACAATCTTAACAACTGGTTAATCTCAAGGTGAAAAACATATGGCGTTTATTACATTACTCTTCTTAATTTTCTATAGGTTGGAAAATTTTCAAACTAAGAAGTTAAAAAGTACTGCTTCACAGACTCAATGAAATTAAAGAGAATACGGATTCATTTAAAAAGAGTTAAAAGAGGATATGATAACCAGAAAAGAAATAAAAGCAAGAAATAAAAAGGAAGCTAGCTGAACCAAGGAAAGATATTAAGGAGAAAAATAAAACTATTGCACAACTTAAAACCACATGTAGGGGCCGGCCTGGTGGCGCAGCAGTTAAGTTCGCACGTTCTGCTTCTCGGCAGCCTGGGGTTCGCCGGTTCGGATCCCAGGTGCGGACATGGCACCGTTTGGCACGCCATGCTGGGGTAGGCGTCCCACATATAAAGTAGAGGAAGATGGGCACGGATGTTACCTCAGGGCCAGACTTCCTCAGCAAAAAGAGGAGGATTGGCAGTAGTTAGCTCAGGGCTAATCTTCCTCAAAAAAAAAATTAAAAAAAAACACATGTAGACACTGTTCAGGCAAAACACACAACATGGAGGCAAAGGTCATGAAATGAAAATGATCCGAGAGAAGATGGTAGATATGGGAGATAGACAATTTGAGGAAGTTCACATCAGATGCTATTCATTCAGTCATGCCTCCATTTGGTATTTATTCAGCAGCTGCTAAATATTAGGTCCTATGTCAGGAACTGAGGATGCAAAGTACCCTCTAGAAGCTCTGGAGAACTAAAAAAAGCAGCCAATAACAGACAGACTGTCAAATCTGTAATAGAGGTATGCTCAACAGAACTCATGGGAACAGAAGGGACAGAGAGCAAATCTGCCTAGGATGGAGAGTATATTAGTTTTCTGTGGTTTCTGTAAAAAATTACCACAAACCTAGTGGCTTAACAACAGAAATTTATTCTCTCACAGTTTTGGAGGCCAGAAGCCCAAAATCAGTTTCACTGGGCTGAAATCAAGATGGCAAGGCTGCGCTCCCTCTGGAGGCTCTAGGGCAGAATCCACTCCTTGCCTCTCCCAATTTCTGGTGGCTGCTGGCATATCCTTGGTCTACGGTTATATCACTCCAATCTTGGTCTCCGTGGCCACATCACCTTCTCCCTTCTGTGTGAAATCTCCTTGTAAGATATAAAGATACATATGATGCATTTAGGGTCCATCCAGATAATCCAGGATAATCTCCCTAGCTCAAGATCTTTAACTTAATCACATCTGCAGCAAACAGGGTGTCCTGGAGGTCCCTGAAAAAGAAGACCCAGTATAGCTGGACTGGAGAGGCAAGCAGGAGCCTCTGTGTGCCATGGATCTGTGGGTGGTACTGCAACACAAAGGGCTCTAACTAGACAAGGATAGTTCTAGGTTTGACTTTTAGAAGACTCCCCCTGGCTGCACTGTGGAGGATGGGCTGGCAGGGAGCAAGACTAGGGAGCAGGAAGACCAATTAGGAGACTACCTCAAGAATTCAGAGAAGTAGGGGCAACAAGGAGAGTTAATTACAGCAGGGCCGTAAAGAAACAATATTGATATTCATAGCAGCAAACATTGGAGACAACCTGAAATACGTAATGCTTTTTAGATTACTGAATGGGTTGGACTATTCTTATCACTAATGTCCTCTGCCCTTGTAAATAATTGAGTTGTTTGCAATACCAACCCAAACTAAATTAAAGCTATAATCCCATATGTGAAAAAGAAGAAAGAAAAATTTTCAGTCAGGAACAGATTTTTAATTTGTTATCTTGGTTATTATATGCTATAAGGTTATTGCCTTTCTATCCTGAGAAAGTCTCATAACACTGGATCCAAATCTGGTGATTTTAAGCCAACAGAAAAGGTCAGGGTTACATAACACAGTATATTGTTGCTATTCTACAAGCTGTTCCATGCCAATTTTTAATCAACCTTAAAACCTGGGCAGAAAAGCCCGACATATTGCCTTCCCATACAATTAAGAACTATTACATTTTGCATTTTATTTTGGAGCACACTTACTTATGTAAGTATACATTCATTATTTTTAAAAACTGAACTCTGTTAAGGATAAGCCTTACTAAGCTTACTAAGAAGCCACCATGTTTTTTGCTTATAAGAATTTTAAGTTTCAGAAGAACAAATTTATGAGAAAAGTAATACATTTAATAACACATCCTTTGGGGGCTTTTAACACTGTTAAAAGGAGAGCAACAATATTCAAGGAAGGTGAGATAGTTAAGGAAGTTTTAAACTTGGTTCTATTACAAAACAAATCAACCCTGTATAATATTGGAAAGGGAATCCTTGAAACAAGGACAGACATGCTGAACACAAAAAGTGCTATTGCTTGCATCCAGATCAATATAAGATCCACTAACTTTCAACTTTTGCAAGAACTTATTTATAACAATAATTTAAAAAATCTGTGATCCTTTGTTTCCGAAGAAGCAGGATTGCAGGCCGCCTTTGTAGGGCCAGCCCAGACTTCAGAAGAGGCTTCCTACATGAAACCTGGAAACTTGTGAGCTTGCTTAGTTACAACTTTTTCCCCTACATCTGCCTGAGTTTCTGGAGTACATGTCCTTTTTGAGAACAATGCGTGCCTTGAACCCTGGCTGTATTTTGCCAGCTCCTTCCCCCTGGAGACGGAACTTGATTGTCTATGTCAGGCCCCAGCCTCTAGGTGAGTTTCTGCCTCAGTATAAGGGAAGGGATCATGACACTGTTACTCACTGACAGACCTCTGCCAGAGACTCCTGTGGTCCTTGATACTCACCAGACCAGACCTTACTTGAAAGATCAAGGCAGGAATCAAGTTCAAGTTTTCTACACCTTTTGAGCATTATGACTTGGACACTTCATTGCCAGTCTTCAAGCCAAGATAATTTCCCCCATCCTTGAGTCCCCCATTCCTGGCAAAATTCTCACTTCCCACTGGTCCAGCAGCCAGGTCCCAACATACCTCATGGTCAACCCATATATGACACCCATAGGGACTAATTGATGGCGATGGTGATTTGGGTCTGCAAGTGTAATTCAAAAGACTAATAAAATGCTCTACGTGTAATTCACAATTATTCTCTACTTTATGGCTGTGGCAGCTGCTTATAACATGAGGTCTGCTCTGCTCATAACTTGCTCACAAAGAACCGCCCATTTCTCCACTGCTGTGACTCAGGCAGCCATAACCAAAGGTAGACTACAATATTTCCTCTTCCGCTTTGGCTCCCTTATTTACAATTACATAATTGTACTATATTAGTCCTGGAAGCTTAATGTAAACAGTCCATCAAATAGCATAAGCAAGAGTAGCTTCACACCAGTCCTTCAAATGTTGTTTTTCAAGTATTTCCAAAGTAGTCTCTCTCTGTTTCTCTCTCTCTCTCTCTCTTTCTCACACACACATTGTGTATATCACATATATATATAGCTACATTTTGAGAACACAGTCCATGTTTTCTGATTTCTTTGATATCACTGTCCAACACTGCTCTGTTGAGAAGGCTCTCTGCTTGTGATTTTTATCCCATGGAATGCTGGTTGCATTTCAGGCCCTCATTGTCAATTAGCTGATCAAGTGTAATGGGGCTATGACAAGAGGGAACACAGTGCAGCTATCTTCTAAACAGCCTGGAACAATCAGAGCTCTGCAAGTCTAGAGGCCAAAGAAGAAAGAAACACCCCCTCAGAATTCACCTCAAGCTTGAATGAAATATTGAAAATGCTAACATGGCTTCTAGGATCCCATACAGCACTGCATTCATATACCACACCTATTTCACCTAAATCCATTAAACTCCTGGGAGATTCCCACTTAATGAAGAGGTGGTTGTTGATGGTAAAGAAATTGCTAAACAGGTAGAGGCAAGGTAGAGACTAAACAAGAAACACCGCCTTTGCCAATTGATTCCCTTTGACTTTTCTCAGTCAGAAAGACAATAGGTCTTTCTAGAATTTCTTTTTTATTCCGGGGGTGGGGAGCAGGGAGTAAGTCTAGAATTTAGAAGTCACTGCTAGAGATGTTAGAGATGATACTAATAAAAATATTTCAGAAATTGGTCCTATATTCTAAGCTTTTAAGGAGATTACCATTCAGATCCCACCCACAAAGAGAAGGCAGACTAAATAAAGGGCTGCTTTTCAGGGCTGCTCACGTGAGGCAAGATACAGAAAGGGAAGATCCTAGAGGCGCTGGGAGGAGTGGTAGCCTGAGGGCTGCCCAAGAAGACAATAACATATAGGAAGAGGACTCAAGCCCACAGGGCAGGCACTGCTGTTAGGGCCACACAGTATCCCCTTCTCTCAGTTATAGGACCTTTCTTTTATCCAGCCCTTCCCAAGGGTACTCATGTTTTTTGGGGACACCAAGCCCAGTAACTCTGGTCTTAGTGACTGGTACGGGAAAGGACATGGACCTAACCTCGTCCAGTCAGGCTAAAGCCCAAATATTTTCATTGGTTGAGGAAGTCAAGCTTTCCCTCTTGGAAGTGAAAGGGAGAATGTAGGCTACAGGGGTGAGTCTGCTAACAGAAGAACCAACCCCCCGAGGAACAAAAGTTGAAGAGGAGAGTGAGAAACTGAGCATTCACCACATTGTTAGAGCCTCTGGAACAAGGCTGGTGTGAACCCAGAATTCTTCTGGCCTTCACACCACTCAAACTGATAGGTTTTTTTTTCCTCATTTAAGCCAGTTAATGTTAGGTTTTCTGTGACTTACAAACTAAAGCCTCTTAACTTATGAAGCATTCTTGGTAGGGAAGCCACATTCAAAAGTCAGGAAAGAGATGGACTCCTACTGCAAGCTAAAGAAGTCAGGCCAGTGGTCCTGACTGCAAGAAGGAAACAATCTGAGAGATGCAAAGAAGGTGAGGTGGGTGATTTAGGAAAGCAGTGCCTGCCGAAGCCACAGGCAGGCAAGGGGACATTCATTTTAGGCAGACCTTGGTATGACCAGCCAAGGGCAAGGTAGGTCTCTGAAGGAGTCATGTCAGGACAAACAATCTCCGGTGAGGTGTGGAGCTCACAACTAAACACACGTTAGCCTATGTTACATAAGTGATCAGTCCACACCTCCTGATGTGTGCCAAAGATGACAGGAGACAATGCTAGGAGTGATCAAGGGCCAGGCAAGTGACAAGGTGAGGCAGATGTACAGGTGTACACATGCTGAGAGCTATGTGGAGGGGAAGTGAAGTGTTATCTACCAGCCCTCAGGCAATTAGGATATTGGTGGTCCAGAAAAGATCAGATGAAGAACTCTGACTTTATGTAAAATGTGAGTCAGATGGAACACAGAGGGGACAGGTTTGAAAAGGTGTAAACCAAACAGAGGAATATTGGGCCTAGAGGAAAAGAAAAAGATAACCTCAAGCTAAAATAAGCGGCATTGAAGTCTTAGGTTAACAGTGTGTGAGCCTTCCTAGGCTGGGGGTGCTGGTCCTGGTGGCTGGTTCAACTACAGTCAGTGTCTGGAGAAGTGATCATGCTACTGCCACCAGACAGCTCTGTCAGCTGTTCCCAGGGCTACTCGCCCATCTCCCCAACCCAGGAGTCTGGAAAGTGGCAGGAGATATGGGAAGAATCCTTGCCTCAGGACTTCAAGATAAATGTTCCAATTAGGAAATTACCCCAAAGTGTTCTGGAAAGTGAATACGTCTGGAGAGTGAACAGGAAGTAAACACCAAAGGGCGTGAGGAAGGCACTAGATATAGAGAAGTTAGTGGTTATAGATTAAAGAAAGCAGAGTTCCCCCAAATAACTGACGTGATTTCTCTTATTTCCACTTGTAATGAGCTAAGTCTAATAATGACTATATTTTATGACATTTCCTATAATATAGCTTGAGTGTAATACTACTACTAATAGCTAGTAGTTACTGAGTGCTTTCTACATGTCTGGTAATGTTATTTGGCATATATTATCAGATTTTATTTCTTTATCAATCCTATAAGGTTATGTATCATTATTATTTCCATTTTAATAGAGAAAGCCAAGATTAGGAGAAATTAAGAAGCTTGCCAACAGATAATAAAGAGACTGAGCTTTTAAAACTACACTGTACAAAAACAAAAAGGATAGCTTTGGGGAATGTCATCCTTTCCATGTTAAGCTCTCAAATGCCAATCTGAACAAATCACCAACTTGTTTAAAAGAAATTGCTTAAATAATTCTCATAAGGAAACAAAATGAATATGGCATACCACTTCCTGCACCACCTGGGTAAAACATGCAAGTTGAACAGCTATAGGAATGCAAATATTATTTTTTAAACTTTGTAAAATTGTAGAATATAATAGATACAGACAACTGCAAAGAGAATGATGTAGATGAATAAATTACTACAATGAATTATTGTAAGGCAAACACTCTTGTCACACTATCCAGATGAAGAAATAGAAACTGGGTTCCCACCCAAAACCCTCCCTTTGCCCCATCCCATCAAGACTTCTCTCTTCCCCCAAGGAACCCCTAAGATCTTGGGGCAAATTATTTAACACAAGTTTCCTCACATGAACAGTGAGGATAATATGTACCTTATGAGGTTGTTGGGGGGCTCCAATGAGATAATGGCTATATAGTGTCACACAGTAAACGCATAACAAATGTTAGTCTTTTCGCTTGGCCTCTTCCCTGCCAAGTTGTATCAATTTTCCTTTAAATATGTTGACTTTAAAAATTCAAGCCATTGAAAATCAAAAGTTCAAATAAAGGAGATAAAAAATTTTGAATTTTCATTTCACCCTGTGCAGGATAAACCTTTTTGACAATGTCCTTGTGAATTTAGATATTTAGCAATAGGCATAAAGTTAAAGAGCCAGTGATAAAACCCCTCCTTCACAATATTTCCCACATTCATCCTTTCCTGTCTATTCCCTCTACAATCTTGCTGGTTTGGCACTTACTTATTCAACCAGAAAGCAAGAGGGAACCTGGAGATCTTCCATTCCAACCCTAATTTAACCGCTAAGAGAACTGAAGCCCAGAGTGACCTGCCTGAGCACACTCAGCTAGTTAGAGACAATAGCCTCTGACACTGGCTGCAAATTAAGTGCCTACAAGGGCCAGTAGGTAAAAGAGATGAGAGCAAAGAGAGGGGCTTACATGGGGAGCACAGTTGTTCTAAGATGTGAACTCCAGCTCACACTTACATATGTGAAAGAGGGCCAAGTGTGGATAGAACTTCTAATATTTAAAAAGATCATGGAAACCTGAAACTCTATACATAATCTACTCATTTTTAAATGTTGGCAATGTAGTAAACATTTTTTAAATCTCTCTGCAGGTCAAACATGACACATCTATGGGCTAGATTTAGTCCATAGCTAGCCAGTTTGAGGCCTCTGTTTCCTACTAACCCTAATTTAAATTTCTTTTATTTAATTTGCTTTGATTCTTGCACTCCCTGCTGGAAAAACCTTCAATGGCTCCCCACTGTCTACAAGATAAAGTGCAAACCTCTTAACCAGTCCTTCAAGGCAATCTGTGACTATATCTAAGACTCCAAGCTATATTCCCACCTTAACAATCAGTCTATCTTCCACTGCAACCAGATGGCCACTGACTTCTACTCTAGGTACAAAAGGGCAGGTGGGATGCTCCTTGGTCCCAAGACTTTTCCCCTTCTTGGAATGCCCTCCACTATGCACTCCCATCAGCGAAACTCTGTACATCTTTAAGCGTTCAGCTCAAATACCATGTCTCCACAAAACATCCCTGATGGCCCCTGCTAAAAGCCACCTTGCTCTGAATTTCCATAGGCCTTCATATAACTCACATGACACTTACCACAGACTGCCTTGTTTTGTAGTTACTGGCATAGCTCATTTCCCCAGGCACCTAATAACATTCCTGGAAGGAAGGGTTTGGTCTGAAAACTATGTTGAACATCCCCACAGTGCTTTGTACAGAGCAGGGAGCTCAATAACCATCTCGGAAACATTATCCTTTTATACTGAAAACTTGTGGATCAAAGAAAATACCTTTACAGAACTCTATTTCATCTATACTTTTATGGGCATATTCCTGACTGATGCAAAAGGGGCACAGGGTTCACTTTCCTGGCTGCCCAAAACATTTTCCCCACTGAACTACTACTTTCTACTCACTTTGAGATTTCCTCCTGCAGAAGCACTCACATCTTTGCCTTAGACAACATTGATTCTAAGAAGTCACTGTTAAATATCCATCTATTACATGAAAGTATTTCAGGGGAGTTGGTCTTTTTCTATGAATAAGGTTAATTTATCAGATCTGATGGTTATCACTTGGAAAGACACAGAGAACTGAGCTATCAGTGAAAAGACACTGTCCAAATATTTCAGTCGTGATAAAACTGATTAAACCCTGGCTATCCAGCAACCAAGGCTAATTTTGAGTGTGGGAGTCCTAAACTTATATCTCACACTTTGTTTTTCTGGAGCCACTCCCATTTTCAGCCATCTATATTCCGTCGGTGTCAAAAAACAAAAGAAAAATTAGATTCCATTTTATTTTTATAGGCCTGGCCAGCACTACAGGCACTCAATAAAATGTATGCTGAATGAATTAAGAAAATCAATTTCTACTTTTGCTTAAAAACAAATGCAGCTACTGAAAAGATAAAAATACCAGTCTTATAAGATGGCCTAAATTTGCACAATAACGGGAAAAGATACAGTCTTACCTCAAACTAGCTTAAGTTTAGATGTCAGCTGAGTAATTCCCATTAGCATATTCTGGATACGCCCTTTCTAACCTGTTCAAATATATACTGTCAAAGACAAGTTAAGCCTTGCAAACAAAGTTAAGGCCTCACATTTATGTCATGTGATAATCTGTGTTTGGTGTCAGAGAGCCAAGACAATCTTGAATTCCAGGAAATGTTAAAGAAACCTAATGACTATAGAGGTTTCCATTATGAAAACCCAATGTTTTCTTCTGTTTTGGAGGATGCCACAGTAGGTCACATCTACTAACCCTCTAATTTCTTTATCAAAGCTTAAACTCTAATTTCTTTATCAAACTCATTCTTTTTTTTTTTTTTGAGGAAGATTAGCCCTGAGCTAACTGCCACCAAGCCTCCTCTTTTTGCCCAGGAAGGATGGCCCTGAGCTAACATCCGTGCCCATCTTCCTCTGCTTTATATGTGGGACGCCTACCACTGCATGGCTTGCCAAGTGGCGCCATGTCCGCACCTGGGATCCTAACCGGGGAACCCTGGGCCACCCAAGGGGAACACGCGAACTTCACCAATGCGCCCAACGGGCCAGCCCCTATGAAACTCATTCTTAAACTTTTATTGGGAGTGCTTCTAGCATAAGCCTATTATAATAGGCTTATATTATAATTATAATAGGCTTATACCATATACCAGCATAAACATGGTGTAACAGATGTACTCAAAGAACTCCCCATAAAAAGTAATTCTTTTCTTTGTAACTCCTCTGGGTGGAAGGAAGGAGAAATGGAATAGGTTACAAAAAGTGATCTAGAGGCTCATTTTTCCTGTTTAGTACGTTTTGTGGTAAAACAGTCTTAAAGCAATACTCTCCCTTCTGTTGAAAATTACTAAAGTGAATATGCTTCTTTTGTCTTTACATAAAAAATTATCTTCTGTGTTAAATTTTTGAAAACAAAATTTTAACATTTCAGAAGCTAACATTTAAAACACTTTTCAAGCATAAAAGGATTTTAGAACTTTGATTATTGGTTAAAACCCCCAATTATGAGACCAACAATAATAAATATTTTAATTGTATTGTTGCAAACTACAAAGACCCATGGATTTGTTAAAGAACAAGAACAAAGTGACACACTTAGGAAACCAGGAGGAAGCCTGGAATCTACCATATCGAGATCATTTGCCCCTACTTGAAAGAACATAAATGCGTCTGGAGGAAGGGCTCGCCAGAGCTCTTTTTTTCTGATCTTAAACAAAGCCAAAAATAAATGGGCAGCTCCAATCCCCTTTGATCTCATTAAACGTGTATTTCCAGCGTAAACTGGCCTTGTTTAGGCTGACGATGTTTTCCCTAAGGGCCAGTGAGAAAGGAGTCATTCAACTGCAACCTGAGAAAGTCAGGGCTCCTCTCACGGAAATGGAGCGCTGTGCTGAGGCATCGGACACACACACCCGCGCACAGCATTCGTGCCGAGGTGACATTTGGTTGCCTGCTTCTGGGAACGGGGTGTCACCAAAATTTTTTTTTTAACTGTAAAATGATCCTGGGGAGAATACGGGTGGAGGAGATTCACCGCACACTCCTAGAATCTTTACAAGAGAACAAGGCGGATTCAAGCTGGAGAGGGGGGATTGTTCGGGACCAAGAGGCTCAGGAATGACCCCGCAGAGGTCAGAACCGCAGACCTGTGCGCCCCACTCCCAGTGACTGATGCCCAGAAGAGGAAGGCCGGGGTAGCCCCGCTCTTCCAAATGAGGGCTGGTCAACGTGTGGAAACATCACGTCAGCTCTTCCCACTTGGACAGCCGGTGTCTCTGAGAGTTGGCAGGAGGGCGGCCCCGCCCTTGCCCCCACCGGGCGGCGGGGGCGGCCGGCCCTTACCTGGTTCCTGCGGTACCACGCGCCCGACAGGGAGCCGTTCCCGGAGCCCAGCGCCCCGTACGTGAAGTTCCGGGACAGCTCGTCCAGGGCGGCCGAGGCGGCGTCCCCGGGTGCCCCGGGCGCCAGCGCCGCCATTAAGTCTCGCTCGCCGCGCTCGCGCTCCGGCTCCGGCCGCCTCCCGGCCCGGCCGCACCGCGAGGCGCCGCGGAGGAGGCGCGCCCTGCGGAGGCGGCGCCCGGGCCGCGCCGCAGCACTTCCTGCTGGTGCCTGGGCGCGCCGAGGCCACCGGCTCCCCCTCCGCGCGGCGGCAGGTGCAGCGCCCGCCCGCCCGCCTGGCGCGGCCTCCCTCCTCCCGCGCCGGGTGCCGGCGAGAAGCCCGCGGTCTGAGGCCTCCCAGGGCGGCCCGGCTCGCTCCGCATCCTCCGGGCCGCCGGGCCCTCGTGCGCCGCGTCCTCACGGGCCACACTGTCCCGGGCAAATCACCGCGCCAGGCCGCGGCATGTGTCCGCTCCTGTCAGGACAAGAGTGACATCATCTCCAAATGCCCTTCCAGCCCCAGCGGGGGCTTAGTCAATGTTTGTTAAAGTGAATGGGAGAGAAAGGAGACGGTGTCTAACCCAAAGCAACTACCTTTGCCCCGTCTGTACCTGGCAATCCCAGCTCTCTATCACATATGCAGTATTTCTCACTTGTATTTTTAAAATCGTTTGCATATGGAAAAGTCACGAGTTCCTGAAAATATTGTAAGCAACACGAGCATAAAGGTTGGATCGATTAAATCTCAGTACCAACACTTGATAGACCCTTAGTAAATATTCCTGGAATGAAAGAAGGAATCCCAGTGGTAGCCGGAGGACCCCAACGTGTGTTTGGATGGGGTTTCCTTCAAATGGAACCAGAAGGAATTGCTGAAAAGTTGCCAGCTACTAGATATAAGAATTTAGGATGGGAGATAATTGTTGTTAAATGGTCCTTATGAACTCTAACTGGGTGTTCTGGTTTTACCTGTATTCAAATTCTACAGTGTTACTATAAATGGTCTGTGAGGTGTCTCTCACCTTGAGAATTCTATGATTCTGTGTTGTTGCCTGAAGCACTGGAGCTTGCAATTCTTTTTTTACACAATGCTGAGATTCTTCTTACATAATGTGTTTTGACTGCCAGACTTCATGAAAGAGAGACCTTCAAGAAAAGAGAATTGCTGCTTAGCGAGGAACAGGGAAAAACTTTCCAGTGTTTCTTAGGGGAAATGTGCAAATGAGAGAAGAAAGTGAAAAAAAAAAAATCATTTCAGGTAGAGAAAAAACAAGACACTCCGTCGTCTCACAAGTTGTATAGTTTCTTGCTTGACAACCCAAATTATTCAATGAACATTTAATATGGCAGCTCACTATTTCCAATTTTAAGAGGCTTATTTATTTCAAATAAATATCTGAAAAGGAAAAGTGTCTTTTTAAAATATTTTCTATCACATCACATTATTCTTTGTTGATGACTTTGTTAATGCTTCTTCCAGTTGAGATGCTTTAGGATACAAGTATTAGAATATCCAAATAAAAGTGGCTTAAACAATGTGTCTGTTATCTCCAGAGGGAATGTGGCTCTATGTAGTTCTATGATGCCATCACTTCCAACTTTCTGCTCTGCCATCCCTGGGGTATTGACCTTGTCCCTTTTTATGGTGGTGGCTCCAGGTGTTACATGCAAACATGACCACATTTAGCAAGGAAGTGGGACATTTCTTCTTATGTATCTTATCCTCCCAGCAGCCTTCCCTCTCAGTTCCCATTAGCCAAGACTGGGTCACATGCCCATGTTCTACCTGCAAAGGAGCCTGGGAAAGTGATTCTTGTGCATTTCCAGCCTTCAGAGTGGGAGGTGAGATCTGCTGGCAAGGAAGAACCAGGACGGGGTGGGAGGGCACAACCAGCAGAGCCTGGCACAACCATTCTTTAGTATATTCTCTCAGCAAGATTGTAACTAGTCATACAGTCTCTAACAAGCAAAATAATAAACGGATCGTGTTACTTTCCTGTTTAAAACGCTTCCAAACCTCCCCATTGACACAATAAAGTTCACATTTTTTAAGACTGGCAGATAAGACCCTTTATCAATCTGGCCCCCACACTCTGCTACACTCAACTCATTTCCATTCTACTTTTTAACTTAAAAATCATCTTCAGTTTCTTTGCATTTGTTTAAAAACTTCTAATTTTGGAGGAAGATGGCCCTTGGTGCAGAATGGATATAATGTGTGATCTGTGATGTGCTGTTCTCCAGGTCCCAAGATGCTGCTGCAGCTTCTGTGGCTGTCCTAGCGTGGCTCGTGGTTGAAACAAAGAATTCATGACCAGCGTTCCTTCCCACACAGTTCAAAAGGAGGAGGTAGGAATGCTGTGTGAGCTATTTTGGTCCCAGCAGTGTAGGTGGAACTGGAGGCCTTTCAGGGCTTTGTGATGGCCTCTGCCTTTTGTGCTGTGTCTTCAGGGGTATCCTGTTCTCCTTATAGGATGCCAGAAGCCTTTGATCAACCTCCCATCCTCAGTGATGAAATGGTGGAGATCCATCTTCCTCAGTTAATTCAAAGAATTCTATTCTGGTTCCACATCACTTGAAGCTGAACTTCATTGTGAACTTAGAGAGCAGGGTTGCATTTTGCCCACCTTGCCTGGGATCGCTCTCTTGCAGCATCCACAAAATAGTTTTTTTTTTTTAATTTATCGTTAGCATGAACAGTCAACACTAGTTTCACTGATGATGAGTATCTAAAAGCCTAAGGTAATTATTAGGGTAAGGATTAATTCAGGTATCTCAAATCATATACAAAAGCCAACTTCGGATTCGGTGCTTTAAGGAGAAAGGTAAACTTTAAATCTTTCAGAAAAACATGAGACGATCTCTACAACAGGCCGTTTGAACAGTCATTAGAGTACAGATGCTAAAGGCAGAGTATCTGGGTTCAAATCCTGACCCCACTACTTATTTGCTGCTTATTCTTGGTGAAGAATAAATGAAAACCAGTAGGATATATTGGAGTATATGAGGAAGCTGTTTGGTTTAAAACTAATTCAGCATGACCTTGTTTTTCCAGAAGGCGTCATGTGGCCTGTCAAGGATGCATTGTACATCTGCTTTAAACATTTACGATGTTCCAAAGCCGAGAATGATGTCCGTAAAGATAGAGATGTTGCCTCCCCCATATCAGCATTTCTTTATAAATAAGCATTTCTTCCCAGAAACTAAGGATTAATTATTAACCTACTGAGCTCATCTCGTGACCACTGACCTGCTGTGCTAGCAAAGCATCTTGTGGCCGTAGTAAAAGGAATATTCCTGTCATATTTGATGTATGTTCCTTTTTCCAAGATGGTCTATAACCACTCTGTACACCCTGCTCCTTCTGCTCCTTATCAGCTGCAAGGCTTTGGGACAAATTCTCTGAGATTCAGTTTCCGAATTCATAAGTGAGAATAATAATATTTATCTCAAAGACTGTTATAAACATTCAGTGATAGGTAATGTGAGTGAAAAACACCTTATAATTCAGTTCAATTCACCAAACTCTTACTTTGTGCCAGGAGTCAAAGACACAGGGATGAATCAAGCGTGGGCTCTGTGCCTTGGAACTTACAATGAGGTGAGCGGACAGGCAGGTGAACACGTGGACTCAGTTAGCTTCAGCATGAGAGTTGGGAGAGAACAAAGAAGATGCACTTAGCTCAGCTTGGGAAGGCAGGTGCAGCCTGAGAAGACTACCTGATGACTGTTTTTAATCCTGAAGGATGAGTTAGCCAAATGAAGAAGGGAGGCAGGGGGTGAACAGGGCTGGAATAGCATAATCAAAGGCCAGAGTCAAGATACAGAATAGTTTGTATGTTTCCACATTAGTCTTGGGTGAGTTGAGATATACCCTAAAATACGGATAGAAGGACCAGCAGGGCCGGGAAATTTAGGGTTTTGTGTGTTGGGTTATCAAGATTGGACTTGACTCTTAACGGGAGCCATTGAGTAACTTTGGATAAAAGAGCAGTAGGACAAGATTGGTGCTGTAAAAGATCCCCTGCTGGGAGGGCAGGGATGGTTTAAGTGGAGAAACACCGGAGTTAGACAAGTTAAGAAAGTGCAATGGCCCAAGTGACGGTATATGAGAAAGGCTGGAGAGAAGGAGAGAAATTTAAGAAATGTTTAGAAGTAAAACTGGCATAACCTATTGATGGGGCAGGGGAGGATGGAGAAGGAAGGGTCTGAGATGTGTTTTAGCTTGGGCCACTGGGTGCAAAGTCTGCATCGTTACTGACGTGGGTAATCAGAAAGAAGAGCTGGTTTAGGGGGAAAGAGTGAGTTCAGTTTGGGTTGGAGACTCATTGAATTTGAGGAGATTATGGGGCATCCAAGCAGAAAAGGATGTGCAGAATTATCCTAAGATGCAGGGGTGAGGTTAGGACCAGGAAAATAGATTTGGAAGTCACTAGCAGGCAGGTGGATGAGACTATCCAGGGAGAGTACATGGCCTCCATCTTTTGAAGTAGGGCTCAGAAAACTTTTTCTGTAAAGAGTAAGTATTTTAGGTTTTACGGACCATATGGTCTCTATCATAACTAGTCAACTCTGCTATTGTAGTGTAAAAGCAGGCATGGACATTATGTAAATAAATGGGTGTGGTGTGTTACAATAAAACTATTTATGGAAACAGGTGACTGGTCCCTGTTCTAGAGAGAGAAGATCTGATTGTGATACACAAGGCCAACCAGGATGACTTAAGAGGTAAGAGAATATACTTGCTAGACCTCTTGGCATGTGAATGACAGGATCCCAATTCAAAGTGAAATTCAATAACTCATAACTAAAACCTGGGAAGGCAAGGGGAGCCAGAGCACTGGATCCAGGAACCTGATTCTTGTATATGGTCTTCATCCTCAGGTCAGCTTCACATAGTAGCGACATGGCCACAGCAGCTCCCGGTGTCCGTCTTTAGAGCCTGAGTTCAGAAAGGTAAAGGGAATGTGGCAGATTGGTTACTGTTTCTAGCTCTTCATGCCTCTACCTGCAGGGCTATTTGCATTATACAATCCCTCCCATTGCTGAGTGACTGCAATTCCTCCCACAAGAGGCATCTTCCCAGCGATGCTGCCTTTGGCCAAATGGCTCGCTTTGGAAATGTGAACAGAGTGACAACATGTCAGTTCTGGGCCAAGACTTTAAGAGGTAGCTCATGTTTCTGCTTGCTCCGTGCTCCTGGGCTCCATCCTGAGAAGAGTATGTCCCAAGTAGCCACTATTCCAGAGAGAATGAAGAAACCTGTGAAGCACATCTAAAGCCAGTCTTTGCCACCTCTCACCTGTAGACTCATGAGCAAGAAAATAAATATTGCTTGTTATAAGCCACTGAGATTCTGAGAGTATTTGTTACACAGCAAAACTGATTGATTAAAGATATTCCCAACCAGCTTCGTTTAGATAATCCTGGTGAAAAACACTGATTAGCCTGATTTGGGACACATGATGCATCTCTGGATCAATCACTGAGGACAGAGAGGTTTGGTATTAGGATTGGCCCTCCTGGGTTGTGTGCCCACTCTATTCAGGAAGGCGAGGGCAGTTATCAAGATGAGGAGAAGGGATGCTGAGCAGACAAAAGCAATAGCCAATATTGTGGAGAACCTGCATGGAATCATACCAAGGAAACTTAGTCAGGAGAGTGACAAAAGTGAAGGTGTGTTGAATAATGCCATTGGCAGCAAAGAGGACAGTGAGACAAGAAATGAGATGTGTTTATTGGCTTTGACCAATAAAGACCTTTATTGACCACTAAAGGTCATTGGTGATCTTTGTCTGACTAGTTTCAGTTGAGTGTTGGGGTGGCAGCCAGATTATAGTTAATGATAATATTTCAATAAACTCTAATTCACTGTTAGTTATTACTAAAAAGGACCTTAGATAAGGAACAGGTTAGGAGTCTCTTAAGGGAGTACCAGGAGTTTTATTTATTTGTGCATCACTTTGAAGCCACAGGAGGCTTTGGGGAAAGGGAGTGTTGGGATCTTCCATACTGGTGGGAGCTGATTCTGGAAGTGGGGAGATCCCTGAGGATGGGACCAGGCTGAAGGGTGGAGCACAGTCCTGGTATGACCCTCAGGGCCTGCGGCAGAATTGCAGATTTGGGAACCAGACGTGGAAGCAGGCTCCAAGCAACATGAAATTTAAAACAGCAGAGTTTAGTGAGAGAACACAAAGGAGGTGGGAGAGGCCAAGGGAGGAGGGAGCTGACAAGAATATCTGGTCTCAGGACTGTAGAAATAGGAACAGAGCCAGCACTAAACACAATTATTCAGTTGACAAAATGTTAACTTAGTGCCCACCCCCTTTTAGGACTCTGACATTTTCGTGACTTCTTTCAAGACCTGTTTCCTTACCCCTCCATATCCCCTGTCCTCCATCTGCACCCTGTCCCTCCTGCACCCAGTCCACATCTGACTGTGGAGGACTTCCCAAGGCTGTGTCCCACTCAAGCTGGTCCTCCCCAGATGGTACCCCACCATATCTCCCTCTGCCTCAGCTTAAATTGTACTGTCTCCCGTCTCATTCCTTTGCTCTCTACTTTCAAAGAGGCATCTGGGAATGAATCCATGCCAGGATATTAACATAATAGATCTTCTGTGGTTATTTGCTTTCTAAATGGACTCTCCCTGTAACACGATGTATTAACCCAAAGGAGTATTTCTGTCAAAGGAATAAGAATTTGGGCCAATGGATGTGGGACATGCAAAATTGCCCCTCAAATCTTACTACAAGAAGAGTTGATTTTTCTCTTCAAGTTCCAAGGCAGAAAAAGACCCATGTCCCAGCTAGTCAGGCAGGCAATAGTTGTTCCCTCTTACTCAGCCTTTTGTTCTACTGATTGGATGAGGCCCACCCACCTTAGGGAGGGCAATCTGCTCTACTCAGTCTATCATTCAAATGCTAGTCTCATTAAGAAACACCTGAACTAATGTTTGACCAAATGCCTGGGCATCCTGTGGCCCAGTTAAGTTGACACATAAAATTAACCATCACTGTGGGCTCCTCGAAGAAGAGAATAAGAGAGACAGTTTTGCTTTGCCTTTAATACTGATGAAAAAGCCCATGAAACCAGATGTGACAAATGTAGCAGGCAGAAGTTTCACAGACATAAATTTAGGTATTTCTACTATTTTTCTTTGGCCTGAAGTTTGATCTCTATAGTAATCCAATTTGCTCCCTAGGCTTCTATGACCATTCTACCTGAACAGAATTCATTTTCTATCTTTCTCTTCCTCTCTGTCTCCTTCTCCTCTGTCATCATTATCATCATCACTGTTGTTATCATCATCTATATCCAAGGTTTATTGAGTGCCTGCTGCTCACGTGGCTCTGTGCCAGAGAGGAATTTGGAATTCACAGGGAGACTAGATCTGTCCCTCACTTTGAGTAGCTTAATTCCAGCTTAGGAGACAGAATATATACATAAAGAGGACAGTCTAAACCAAGTATGAGCTAGGCAACTAAGTGCTAAATGCAGGAGGATACTAATCTTAGATTCCAGAAAAAGGAGCGATTAGCAGGCTGAACATGGTCCAGAATAGCTTCAAGGATGTTTCAACCTTAGGCAGGGCCTGAGGGAAGAGTGTGACCAAAACAAGTGTCAGGAAGGAAAGAGGCTATGTCAGGAATAGAGAAGACCCTGGATGAAATTGGAAAGTGCAAGTATGTGCAGGGACAGACTGAGAGTCGTGGCTTGCTGGGCACCTGTGCCACTGAACAGCTTGATGCCTGGAGAGCAGCATCCAGGAACAGACTCAGGCCCAGATTGCTAATTAAAATTTTTTTTACTGTGTGTGAAATTTTCCAGGATCAGCATGAAGTGTCATCTGCTTCTCCTGGAGGCGTCTCCTCCCAAACACAACTTCCTAAACTTGCTTAGCCGGTCAAGTATCACTGCTGCTCTACCGAGTAACACACGCGTCCTCTGAAAAGCACTTCTCGGTTTGCACATGATTAAAAGAAAGAAAAGCAAGAAAGGAGACCTACCTGTTTTCACGTGCAGAGTTAATGCCGCTTTTACACGGTTTGTCCTGTTTATCTGGGTAGACTATAAAGAACGGGGATATGAGGTAGTTCTCTCCAGGGCCATGCTTTGGGGACGTATTGGAAACTGTATGTGCAATGAGACAGTGTAAGCTCTGCCTCCTGTCAGCCAGAGGGGCACCCCCCACACGGCCCCCGATTTCGCCCAGGCCCTCGCAGGTCCTCAGGAGGCAGTGTGGGTTGTAGAGAGAGTCACACACTGTGAGAAACCATGTGTGCTCTCGTTCTGCTCTGCCACTAGCCAGCTGCATGACCCTGGGCAAGTCGCATTACCTCCCTGGCCCTCATTTTCTTATCTGTGAAATGAGAGGTTTGGACTAGCTGATCATGCAGAAGGTTTCCAAGTCTGAAGGATGAGTCTAGGAGAAGTTTATCTTCTTCAAATAACATCAAACAGTTTCTTTTCTCCCCTGGCTACTTAGGGGAAGATAGAGAGGCTCTGGAAGGTTCTAATCACTCTCCCTAAAACGTCTTGGGATATCTGGTAGTCTCTAATCAAAGACAGCTGGCTTTCACTTATAGATACGTTTTAAAAAATATCTTTTACGGGCATTTTAGAGTGATGGAATATACAGACACTTTTAAACGTAGAAGAGCTAAGAGTCAAACAACGCCACAATTTAGTAGCTGTAAAATCTTGCACAGGTTAGCATTATTTTTCTGGGATTCAGTTTCCTCATTTGTATAATAGGAATAATGATAACAACAGCAAAAAGAACCATACTCCTCAGGGTTATTGTGAGGATTGAGTATGTATGGATCAAGTCCTTAAGACAGTGCCTGTCCAGTGCCTGTAAATTTCCGCCAGCTGGAGCCGTTAGTGTACCTCTGACCTGTGTATTTGTAAGGAAATGAAGCGTAGTAGTGTATCATACTTAGCAGTGGGGCACCGGATTCAGGCAGACCTGAATTTCGATCCAGGCTTTGTCTCTGACCAGCCGTGTGGCCTTGGACAAGTTATCTTACCTCCCCAAGCCTCAGTTTCTTCCTCTTTATGGGAATAATAGTTCCTGCTTTGTAGGATTATTAATAAAGTTCCAGCCAGACAAAGCATTAAAGTACTTACCACATGTTAGTCATAGAGTAAACATTCAACACATTTAATTACAGTAACAAACAAAATAATAACAAATGTTGTGCTTCCTTCCCTCCTTCTCTTTCCTCCAAGGAGGGCGGTAGTGAAAGGAAGATCTCCAGACCCAGAGGAGGGACTGAATTATGCAGCTAGAGAGCATGCTTCACGAGGGCAGGGCCATCTTCACCTGGCTTATCCTGTAGCTCCAATGCCTAGACAGTGCCCAGCTCATAGCAGGCACCGGAAAGAAAGTCTTTGCTAATGGTGGAAATGAGACAGAGATGCTCATAAATTGTTCTTCTTTTTCAAGACATGGATTCGTTTTCAGGCTTTCAGGCCTGTTCCATCTGCTGCTTTAACAGCTCCACCCAGGAGCACATTCAGAAGTGTCTAGACCTCCTCTTAAGTCAAGACGAGCACTGTCCAATAGAAATATAATGCAAACCACATATGGAATTTTAAGTTTTAGTAGTCACATTAAAAAGAAACAGATGAAATTAATTTTAATACTGTATCTTATTTAACCAACTATAGCCAAAATATTATTGCAATATGTAATCAATATAAAAATTGTTAATTAAATACTTTTTGTCCGAAGTTTGAAATCTGGCATATATTTTACACTTGCGGCACATCTCCGTTGGGACCAGCACATTCCAAGTGCTCAACAGCTGCATGTGCCTAGTGGCTGCTATATCTAGAGCAAGAAAGCCAAATCAAGCTTCTCCTTCTACCCACCCTCAGTTCCACTTCCTGTCTAAGACTCACTTCCTTTCTAGGTGGCTGCCCTGGAAAATGGCTTTGGGCTTCTTAGAAGACGTGCCCACCACCCACATGGGTGTGCTTTACCCTTACATGTCTCACCAGAAAAACCACATGAGAATATACTACCATAACCTCAACATCCATTCCACAAGATACACATATACAACAGGGAATTAATTTTTCAAGGTACTTCTAAGCTTATTTGAAGTAGCAACTATCATCAACTACCAACTACTTGAGAGAATCAACTATCATTCTCTTTTTCAGACATACTTTCAGAGAGCTTTATCCTCTGTGATCTTACCTATGTTCAATCCTCTGTGATAATTCATCTGTTCATTCAATTTATTGAGTGCCTACTATGTATAATGAAGTTAGGAATAATTGAAAGGTTGCAATACCTGCCCCTGGGAACTTTAAACTCAAGTTGGATGGGCAAATGAGTAAGCAGGATCCGTAACATAGTGTAATGGGAGTACACTACACTTAGTACAAATACTAAGTACTCTGGAAGCTCATAGGAGGGCAACTAACCTAACAGAAGTTTGTCTGTGTTTGTATGTGTGTATGTGTGCAAGAGGGCAGTCAGGGAAGCAACATCTAAAGTAAGACCTGCAGGTTGAGTTGAAGTTGGGGTGAGGGGTTGTTGGGGTGTGGAGCTGGGGAAAGGAGGAGAGCATTCTAGCTGAGGAGAGAGCAGTCACATGTCCTAGAAGGTGCAAAGACCTGGCAGGGGGCCTACAAATCACCCCATCCAGCTAGAGTCCAGGAAGACTAAATTTGTGGGTTGGGTAGATATAGGGGAGGCAAGGGATAATCATGGCCAATTGTTTGGACTTTTAAAAATTCTGTATAAATATCCTGGACACTTCAGCTCTGGTTCTGATTTCTCACCTGCCTTCTTATTCTGTATTTCTAGCTGTTTACAGGGTCTCTCAACATTTCACTTAAATTCGACATGCTCAAAATCACTTATCATCTTCTCTCCTCTACTGAACATTCCAGACTGGTTCTCTGTTTCTCATAATGAGATCAGCATAATTCCAGTCTCCTAGCACAGCTAAGACATCTTTCATCCCTTCCATATAGTCAACCCTGTACCCAAGCTGTCACTAAATCTAGCTAATTTTTTGACTGAATATCTGAAGGCTTTTGGTTCAAGCACTTTCTGGCTTCCTTGAAGATAATTCATCACTCATTTTTCTGTAATAACTTTAAATTTTCACCAAGGCGATCTAAACTCCAAGTGGTATAAATTGTACTCCTTTTAGATATCATTTTGGAACAAACCAGCAGTTTAAAAAATCACATCAGATTATAAAGTAGAAAAATAATTTTAGCAGTCCAGAAAAGCCCCAAGTAATTTTTATTGGAAAAAGACAATTCTTAATGTTTTATTTATTTTTTGAGTCTACTATCTTTATATATATTTAAAAAATTCATCAACCTTCCTCCTGAAACCATAAGGTTTTATTACCCGCGGAGACAATTCATAAACAGAGATTTTTATTTGCCTAATTGTGTCCCTCTCTCTATATTCAAGCCCTTTCCTGGATACATTACCTGCATGTACAGTCACCTTAAAAAAATGTTCAACACTGTTTAAACTTGCCCTTGATTACCAAGTATCTTACTTCATATTGGCTCAGCAATTCATTATAACCACACCCTAAAAACAGGACGTGGAAAATTTAAAACATAAGAACCAGATTGCATTTTGTGTCTCAGGAATAAATGAGAAGAGAAATGATAATTTCCCCCAGTTGTATTTTGTCATATTTTAAACAAAACGTCCTCTGGCTGGAAATTCCATTTCAATCAATAAGTACTTAGTGAGATGTAAGGACTTTGTTCAGCATGAAACTCCTTGTTAGAGGTATTGTAACCATATTTTCAACAATTAAAAATTAGTATACATGGTATGACAATGGGACAGAGCATTTGACATCAGTACTACTCTGGAAAATTGGGTTATATGATTGCCATACTTATAGGAAATGTAAGAGAAATACTGTCCTTCAAGTTTACAATTTTCCTGGAAACACACGTCTAACACACATTCATTTACTTGACCACTGCATAAATAGGTAGTGCATACCTAGTAGGTAGTGAGTACCTAGTGTATTGTTAGCTAGTAAGATTACAAAGATGAAAATACAGACAGTCGCCTTAAATGCTTTCTCAAACAAAGTAGGCTCTTGTGAGACTAATTTTATATGACAATTTGGTTAGGCTATGGAGCCCAGTTGTTTGGTCAAACACCAGTCTAGATGTTGCTGTGAAGGTATTTTTTAAATGCAATTAACGTTTAAATCAGTAGACTTTGAGTAAAGTAGATTACCCTCCATAACGGGGATAGGCCTGATCTAATTAGTTGAAGGCCTTAAGAGCAAAGACTGAAGTCTTCCCCAAGAAGAAAGAATTATGCCTTCAGACTCAAGACTGCAGTACCAACTCCTGCTGGAATTTTCAGCCTGCCAGCTTACTCTGCAGATTTTGGATTTACCACTCCCCACAATCATGTGAGCCAGTTCCTTAAAATAAATCTCTTTGTCTCTCTTTCTCTAAACACACACACACACGCACACACATGCTGTTGGTTCTGTTCCTCTGGAGAACCCTAATACAGTACTCACAAGAATTGTTATTTATTTCCCATTTCTGAGATAACCTATGCATTTTTAAGCATAATTGTATAATATCTTTTTTTTTTTTTCACAAATAGTATCATCCCACTTCACAATATGTCTTCTAGCAATGTTTTTAAACATATGGCATTCACTTTCAAGGCCCAACTTGCTGCAGAAGAGAAAGTTTAGCAGTTGAAGTAGAATTATCAGATGGAACAAAGTTGCCTAATTTTAAGTGGAATGAGAAATGAGGGGATGCAGTGAGATTGAGGAAACCCCAGAAGCGTTCAAGTCAGGGAAGCAACGGAACAAAAGCACAGAGAAGGCAGTTTGGACTTCCAATGACAAACATGGAGGAAAGAAACTGCATGGATGACAGGGCCTGTGTCTGTGAGTGTCTTTACAGTGGAAAAAGATACAGTGGGAAGAAAAGAGGACCGTGGAGAAAAATTGGTCAAGGCAATTGGGATAATAATCAAAATTGCTTGGGAGTAAAAATGGAGCAAAGAAAGTCATTTAAGATATAGAACTATGAGTTCAGCACTAGATTAATGTTTGGGAGCTTTAGAGTTTCTATGAGCTGTTCCAGTAGAAAATGGTACAGGTTGATCTGCTCTAAAAGGAAATGCGGGCACTTTGTAGCAAGAGAGTTCTGGATGAAGTAAGTGATAATTGATTTCCACATCTGATTTAAGCACGTAGCAGGCCCTCTTCTCTGAACTGGCAATAGAAAACAATTGGAAGGGGAAAATCTTATGAATAATTAGACATAATTAAGTTGTCAGCTCATATATCATTATGTCCTGCCTCTCAGGGATGTTTTGCAGATTAATTAGTTAATGTTTGTAAAATAAGCTCCAAGAACCATGTATCATTGGCATAGAATTTGATTTCCAGTGTGATGAATGTAATTAAATCATGTAGATTTCATATGAACTTTCACTGTAGGAGATCGTCTGTTCTGGAGTGTTCCTGAGCATGGGCACCTGAGTTCTCGCACTGGCATTTCATCAAGTGGATCTCTTGATGTTGGAAGCACTGTGGCAGGCATTTTGGATCACGTGTGATTCACATCTCAGGTGAGATGAGGCATTTAAAGTGTCCGATTAGAATTGTGTCTTCTACTGATGAATAAAGGTTATGTTTGTACATGACACCCAGCTTGACAGTATAGTAATTAAAAGTGAACACTTTAAAATTGAGATAAGCAGGAGAGAAAATATTAAGGTTCTTATTTGAGGCTGTATGTCATCCTTGCCTACTGCATGACATGTACATTAAATATTCTCCAGTTAGGAAATTCATTTTTTAAACCCAGAAATGGCTTTATATATCCCCAATCCATACTCCTTAGTGAGCTCTTCTCAAACAGTATAATTGATTCTTGGCTCAGAAGCTCAAATAAGTGTTCATATTTTTGGATTTGGCGATTTTTGAGAGAGGAATCAAATAAGGTCTAGGACAGTGGTTTTCAAACATTTTGGTATCAGGACCCTAAAAATCATTGAGGACCTCTAGAGCTTTTGTTTATGTGTGTTATATCTATCAATATTTATTGTATTAGAAATTAAGGCTGAGGGGCTGGCCCCGTGGCCGAGTGGTTAAGTTCACGCGCTCGGCTGCAGGTGGCCCAGGGTTTCGTTGGTTCGAATCCTGGGTGCGGACATGGCACTGCTCATCAAACCACACTGAGGCAGCGTCCCACATGCCACAACTAGAAGGACCCACAACGAAGAATATACAACTATGTACCGGGGGGCTTTTGGGAGAAAAAGGAAAAATAAATAAAATCTTTAGAAATTAAAGCTGACAAAAATTTTAAAAAATTTATTCATTGAAAATAATAAGCCCATTACATAGTAACATAAGAGACTTTTAACCAGAAAAGATGAGAAGAGTGGCATTGTTTTACATTTTTATAAATATCTTTAATGTCTAGCTTGATAAAAAACAGTTGTAGTTCCATTTCTGCTTCTGCATCCAATCTGATGTGTTACACCATTTTGGTTGAAATAAATGAAGAAAATTTGGCCTACACAAATATGTACCTGGAAAAAGGAGGAGTATTTTAATAGCCTTTTTAGATGATTGTGGCTATTTCTTTTTGATTTGACACCAGAACTCAAAAAGTGATAGTTTCTTAAAGATTGGTTTCTTAAAAGTTGGTGGATTCTGAAACCATATCAATGGCTTTTTGTGCTCCATTCCTTTAAAATCCATTGGTCTATCTTGTACTTGTACCATGCATTGGTCATTTGGAAAATATTGATTTGCTGAGTTATGCAGATCTTCCAAACGTTGACACATTTCATTATACAACATAAAGCAATCACTTTCATTAATATAACCACTGATTTCATCCCAAAATTCTTTAAGTATTGTTATACTGTCAAGTTTTCTAAAATTTTCATTTTTACTATGAAGCTGGAATTTTATTATTGGCAATAAATACTTTCAGTTGTTTTCCTTGAAGTGATAGTCTCACTTTGTTCATTTTAGAGGAAATGTCTGCCAAATACCCACATCTGAATAAGCATAGTTTGCTCTCAAGTAAAAATGGTATTCCATTAAAAAGCAGCTAGCTCAGCTCACAACACACATAGTTTTCCTTGAGACAACCACCGTAATTGGTATGCATCGAGGTCTTTATGAGAACTTCCCATTTCCTCACAGAGAATATTAAAACGATATGTGCTCAAGGGTCAACATTTAGTAAGGTGAATACTTTTTACTGCTTTATCAAGGTCACTGAGAAATTGGCATTTTAAGAAAAATCTGCAAGTGCATGGCAGTGCCATTACATTGACTGCTACAATTTGGTGTCACTGCCTCAGCTGGTGCTGGGGCCCCAGCAGTTTTACCCATCTTGTCTTTGCTCCATGAATGCAAATGTCCGCACAGTGAAAATGTAAATAATGTTCTAATCTTACAATGAAATAGTTTTGTACTTGAAGACTCTCTGAAAGGGTCTCAGGGACCTCCAGGGGTCCATGGAGAGCACTTTGAGAATCACTCGTGTAAGAAATGCACTGAAGGTGGAGCAGAGGAGAGAGGCAGGGTATCTTTTTGGAGCAGCTACTTCAGGAATAGGTAGGATGGCGTAAGGCAGGATAATTTGATGGAATTAGCTGCTGTTATTCTTGGTTTGTTTTAAGCAGCAAGAAGCATGTTATACTGCCCTAAACCAGTTTTTCAAACGTTTTTGACTGTAACACAGAAGATATATCTTTTACATTGTAACACAGTGCATGGGTACATACAGATTTATTTACTGAATAAAAGTTTCGTGAAGTAAAACCCTTACAATTTGTGATGCACTCTAACATTTTTATTTTATTCTATTTCATTTCTTAAGAAATGTTGGTCATGGGGCCATCTGGGTGGCACAGCGGTTAAGTGAGCACATTCCGCTTCGGCGGCCTGGGGTTCGCCGGTTCGGATCCCAGGTGCGGACATGGCACCGCTTGTCAAGCCATGCTGTAGTAGGCATCCCACATATAAATTAGAGGAAGATGGGCAAAGATGTGAGCTCAGGGCCAGTCTTCCTCAGCAAAAAGAGGAGGATTGGCAGCAGATGTTAGCTCAGGGCTAATCTTCCTCAAAAAAAAAAAAGAAAAAGAAAGAAATGTTGGTCATGACCCACTAAATTGATTTCGCAACTCACTAAAGGGTTGGAAACCACAGTTGGTAAGAGTCTGCTCTAAATAAAGATGGCTTCATTTTGTACAAACCCTCCTAGGGGCTGATTACCTTTGGTTGGAGACTAAATGTACCCAGGAGTTTTTAATGGCCGCTTATTCTGCCATTTCTTGATTCAGTTGCAAATGATTTTAAAGTGTGGTCAAATGAGAAACACTTTGTTTCAAGGATGTAATGTGTTTATTATTACATGAAATACTTGTTTAATTTTATTTTCTCTGATAAAGTCTAAATGTTTACTTGGGGTTAATAAAACCTAACACTTTTTCTTCAGCATTGGTGGATATACACAACACAACCTTATAAAAGAGATTGTGTTGAGACTGGTCCAGTAGTAATTATTGCTCTCATAAAAAGAACACTTTCGTGCATTCCAAGGATCTAGGCTTGTATCCTAATTAATACTGCTCTGACTTCCTACTCTGCCAATCTTTTGAGAGTATTACTCTGACAGGTGCAACTAATTGTAAAAACCAAAATGAAGTGGCTATCAATTTTGCTTTTTTGGTTTTTTTTGCTTTAATGGTAAGTATTATTTCTTCTTGGTGGTATGATAAGAAGATAGATGGTAAGAAGGAAGAATGTATCAGAGAGAAATATCCTCTTTGATCTCTTCAGATTTGACCCCTCCCTGCTTCTCCTCCTTGGCTTTCAGGATATCCCTTCAGAATGTGTGTGTCTCTCTCTCTCTTTCTCTGTCTCTCTCTCCTTCCACCTATATTGTTCAATAGTTTTAAAATATTGATCTATTGACATATTCTGCTTCATCCTTAAATGTTGGTTTTCTACCTATTTAAGCTCAAGGCACTTGACTAGCTTTGCCTTCTCTGTTTTGGCATCATTTACTCCCTGGCTTCAAATGATGTGTAGGAAGGATTGGGGCAGGGAGACAGGAAGTGAGAAAAAGAGTTTGATATCTATTGCAGATGATCAGAAGAGAGACGAAGAGGCCCCGAATTAGGGAGATGCCACCACGAATGGAACAGAAGGAACAGCCTCATAAGACTTGTCTAGGGATTGGAGTGGGGATGCAGGAGAAAGAAAAGATGAATTTGAGATTTTCACTTGGGAGAACTCAGGAAGGTAGGAGGAGGAGCTGATACAGGCAAAATGATAAGATCGTTTTAAAAAACCTATTTCAATTGTTAAACAGGTACCAGAAAATATAACAGTGGAACTTGAGAGAGTGTAGGGCTAGAGACTGGAGCTAAGTAATCTAGACCTGAGCAGTTGAACTCATGTAGATAAACGAAGATACTGATGTAGAGAACACGAAAGGAGAAACAGACTGAAGACAAACTCTGGGGACTCTCAACCTGGAAAGAGCAGTAAGAGGATGAGGCCCCTGAAGGAGACAGAGAAGGAGAAATCCAAGGAGTAAAGAACCACTTAGAAGAATGTAACTTATAGAGGCAAAGTAGTTTGACAGCACATGAGATACTAAGTCCTTTGGAGAAAAGACAACCTCTCCCTTCTTCTGAGCAAAGAGTAACAGAGAGCAGTGTTCAAGGAGATGCATGATGTGGAGAGAAAGATCCAGGAATTTAGAGCCAGCAGCCATGGACTGTCATTTCCTCATAAGCACTTACTGATTATGTGACTTTGGGCAAGCCACAAAGCACAGATATAAAACCATTAGAAGGGGCCAGCCAGAGGCGCAGCGGTTAAGTTCTCTCGTTCGGCTTTTTGGCAGCCTGGGGTTCGCCGGTTTGGATCCCAAGTGTGGACGTGACACTGCTTGGCAAAAGCCATGCTGTGGTAGGCATCCCACGTATAAAGCAGAGGAAGATGGGCACAGAAGTTAGCTCAGGGCCAGTCTTCCTCAGCAAAAAGAGGAGGATTGGAAGTAGTTAGTTCAGGGCTAATCTTCCTCCAAAAAAAAAAGAAAGAAAAAAGAAAACCATTAGAGAACAATTGAAGGCTAATCTGCATGCAATGTCAGAAATATATCCAGGCAGAAAGCGTGTAGCTGTCTGGTTTAAGGAAGTTAGAGAACACTATTGAGTGTGCAGAACTTGAGTAAAGTGTCAGAGAATGAACGGGATTTGGGCAGATAGAATAGTGGAGAGAGAATACATGACTGAAAAAGTCATGGTTTGTCTAGAGAAGAGAGCATTGAAAATATAAAGTCCCCTGAGAAGAGAATCTTTGTGCTTCCCTTTCCTTATTTTGGAACTGAGGAGCCTTGTTTATTTGAGATTTTGATATACTACAGTTTGATACTTGATGGAAGAAGCAAAAGAAGGGAAAAAAGCATACGTGTATATGAAAAGACTTCCTTTAGGATGAATGAGTTGTTTTTTATTTTACTTAATTCATTTTCATTTTAGAAATGTACTCTGAGAAGTTTCAACAAGATGCTTCTTAAGTTATTCTTAAGGAGGTTAGTAGCACTTTACGTAGAAAGTTAAGCAAACAAAGATCCCTGCACTTTACAAGTAGAAGGTACAAGTAAGCAGCTCATTGTTTAACTTAGAGATGAAAAGTGAAAGTCACATAACGGAGGGCTGGGAGATGTATATTAGATGTGATATGAATGTGCGTCTTCTTGGATCACAATATGAGAAAAGTGCAGGGGTTGATTTCAAACTGATGAGAGACAGAGGGAATACAATCCAGAGAGTAAATTGTTTAAGAGTATTGTGACTTTAAAGATAAAATATCAGTTTGGTAGTAAACCAACATTCTTGGGCCATGATGCTTGTTCTTTTGGGGGAAAAATTAAATCAAGCAAACTAAAGGCATTTTATTCCACTATCTTTGGGGAAAATACAGTTACAAGTTTGACCTCTAAGAATCAGTTCCAGAATACTATGGGCTTTATTGACCACGCCCTGGAACAGGGTCAGCAGTGGTGGTGTGTGGCGGACACTTGTTCGTTGCTGAGAACTGTGTGTTAGGCATTACCAGAGGGTTCAGAGAGGGTCTCTGTGTGGTTCACCTTACCTCCAACAAAACCAGTGAGATCACCAGTACTCACTTTAGTGAGGACAAGCTGAGGATTAGCAGCTTTTCAAAATAAAAACTGGAGAGTATTAAATATGTCATCATTGGGAGGGAATGCCCTGGGTTTAAGAGGATTTGGACACATACAGGGATCATTACTGTGTTGTTAAGCATTTATAAGTTAGTTTATATTTGCCAAATGCAAATATAAAAATCATTTCTTAATTATACAGGCATTAAAGTCTTGCATCATTAACCACATATTTAAAACAGCTTTGTATCACTTACAAAAACAATTTAAAATATCAGATTATTGAATTTCCTCTGTTCTATGGTCCAACTGCCTTACAGCCAAGATTAACCTGTTTATTGTCTTGTAATTAAATACATTAAAAAGTGTTATTCTCTCATTTATCAAAAATTGAAGTGCAGGGAAATGAAGTGATTTTTGCATATATATTCTTCAATGCATGTTAAAATTCAAGAATTGAACTCTGTTTTTTTTTTTAACCAAATCTGTATTTGTACAGTTTGCCACGCAGGCAGCATACTGTTAAGAGAAAGTAAGGAAAACAAGAAAATAAAAAAATTATTAGCTTTGAGTTGAATAACAAAGAAGCACCAAATGGAAACTCATCTACTGGCCCAGAAGGGCTACAGTTTACTCCCCCATCCATCACCACCAGCTGGCAGGTGGGCTCAAGAGTAATACAAGCCTTCTTAGATGTCAAGTTCTCTGCTTCTGCATCAGTCTTCATTCTTGCCATCCAGGGTGGGAGGACATGGAGTGGCGGGAGCCTACAGTTCCACGTAGCAGCTCATCCCACTGTGAAGGAAAGTCTTGGGGTTAGCCAACAAAAATGGAATTCAAATTTGGAACCAGACCTCACCTGATATATTTTAATTGATTACCATGTGATTGGCCATCTGTTTGTAATTTGAGTGTCTTTTCTTCGTATGAGAAATGCTTTTGTGCAGGGCGGGACTCAGGCTCCTCTCAATTTCTATATGGAAAAAAATATTTTCTAGCTTTTCATTGCTTTGCTGAGTAGCTTTCAACAAGCTTTTTGAAAAATCTGGATCCAGATTTACAAAGTATTAACGGATGCTATGCTAAAACGTGGGGTATTTTATGGGCTGTAAAGCTCTTATTATTAAGTAATTTTTTGGTTGTGATAATTTTAATAATAATAGTTGTAAACTATTTTAGAGGCTGGAAGGATGAACCTTTTAAAATCAGTTGAGATTGTTTAAATTCAGTTTATACCTTAAGGACTAAATCCAAAATGTTATTTGACTATAGCTATAGTTCTATAATTTACTTATTATTTAATATAGTTCTATACTATTCAGCTACAGCTATAGTTCTAGAATAGATTTATAAATAAATTTATTAATTTCTAGTTCTATAATTTAATCACCATTTAGATGACTTATAGAAATTGATACTAGCTGGAGTTATGGATCAAAATTATTAGTCCCTAAATTCTAGAAATGCAGAAATTGTTTTATTTTTGCAATTTAAAATACGCTAATCTTCATCAGGCCAACTTTGATTGTCTTGATTCTCTTTGATTCTCATAAAAGCTCCCTTTTATGAATTTCTTATCAAAATTTTGGTAGTTGGTATAAGACTTTGGAGCTGCATTTCTTAAGGAAAAAGAGCAGAGGTTCTCAAACTTTGGTACATCAGAATAACCATGGGAGGCCCAGCACCAGCCCAAACCCATAGGATCAGAATCTGGGCTCTGAACAGTTATTTTTGTCACAAGTTGCTCAGGTCATTCTGATGCGCACCAAAGTTTGAGAACAAGTGAACTAGACCAACCCAAAGGCCAAATCCAACCATTGCCGGTTTTTGTAAATAACATTTTATTGGAATACAGTCACGCCCCTCATTTTTGTATTGTTTCTGGCTGCTTTCATGCTCCAATGGCAGAGTTGAGTAGTTCTGACAAAGACCATATGGCCCACAAACCTGAAAATATTTACTATCTGGCCCTTTGCAGAAAAAGTTTGCTGACTCCTGAAAAGAGATGAATGGTATAAAAAAAAATTCATTTTTCAGATCGAGTTGTTTCAATTTACTCATTTATTCATTCACTTACCTAGGCAAATAGGAACTAAAAATCATAGAAACGCTCATGGGGTTAAAAAGGACTTTTAGACATTATCTTTTAATTTTCTTTAAACCTTTCAATTGTTTCAAACAAAGAGAGGAAGAACTAAGCTGGATAATGTGTTTTTAAAAATTAACTGTATTTGATTAAGATTTTGGATATTTAATGATTTTCCAACTTGCTGCAAAATGACTCATCCCTAAGTTAAACTTTGTAATATTATGAATTTTAGCAGTGATTAAAGTCATATTTAAAGATAAGAAGAAGTAAACCTATTCATCTCAAAAGGCAGATAATCTTAAAAAGATTACAGGGGGTTAGAAGCGTGTTTGGATTCGGCAAGGCAGTGAAATGGGGAAGAGGGCTAACGATCCTTAGAGCTGCCTAGCCAAAGACAGCACATCATAAAACAAGGATGCTTTCTGGTGATACAGTACAAGAATGCTCTGTACACGGTATGAAGCATCTTGAAATGCGCATAAATTGGATGAAGTTCCAAAAACAATAGATATACTCAAGTGGAGGAGGAGGACTGAGCAAGGCTTTTGATTTACATAGCATGATTGTTTCAAGGCTGCACAGACCTTCCCAAGAGCTGGGATTGGATTTTCCTCCCGGCGCCTGCAGGAGATGTTGAATTGACATCACAGAAAATTGTCAGCAGAGAAGAGAGACTGATTGCTGGGCTGCAGGAGGGAGTTGGAGAAGGGAATTAGGGTCCTTACACCTTGTTCATCATGTCATTCACTCCCTTCTTCAAAGATTTTCATTGACTTCTTATTACTTAAAGAATTAAAGTCAAACGCTGGCTGGCATTTCAGTCTGTCTCTAATCTGTCCCTTACGCTGGTATCACAAAGCATTTTCACGCCTATTAACCTCATTTAATCTTTACAGTACCCTCTTGCAAGTCAGAGGGCGAGCAAGAATTCCCATTTTACAGATAAATAAGCTCAGGCATAACTGGCTTAATAGACTGGCTAAAGGTCACACAGCACTAACGGGATGAGTCAGGGCTGGAAATTGTGTCTACCACAACATGCCACATGTTCACGAATCTTTTCCTCTAAGTTAGACTTGTTCTCAAAACATGCCGTGTGCTTGTCTACCTCATCTTTGCTTTTGCCCCTTGGAATGCCTCCCCCTTCTCATGTGGAGTGCCACCTCTGAGTTCTAGTTAACTTACTGTCTCCGCCAGCAAACCTTTCCTGAGCTCCAGTATTTAGTGTTCTCTTTCTGCTCTTCTGAACTCACACACTTTTGTTTGTTTGTTTGTCTGTTTTATTGAGGTTATGATAGTTTACAACATTGTGAAATTTCAGTTGTACATTATTGTCAGTCATCTTATAGGTGCACTCCTTCACCCTTTGTGCCCACTCGCCACCCCTCTTCCCCCTGGTAACCACTAAATAGTTCTCTTTGTCCATGGAACTCACACACTTTTTGCTGATGCCATTCCTTTTCCTCAGAATCATACCGTGCTTTGTGGTACCTCTTGCCCTGTTAGATATTTGTAGTACAGTGAAATTCTTCAATTGCTCTTTAAGTTTGCACATGAGTATATCCCGTGTTTCCAAGGGAACTACATGCTCTTTGAGGGAGTGTCTTTGTAGCATATATTTCTTTTCTCCTCCACGATGTCTTGCATAGTGCGCAAGGAAGGCGGGGGCCCAATAAGTGTTTGTTGGACAAACAAATGCTTTCATTCTCATGCTATCTCTGAATATGATTAAGAGAAATGAGATGAAACTGAAAAAGGGAGACCAGGTTGAATATCACAAATGTGTTTTTAATAGCAATTTCTTTTCTATTGAATCAAAGTATTCCAAGGACAGCTGCTGATCTTCCATGTTTAGCCAAAATCCAGTCATAAGGGCTGAGCAATATCAAACTGGGCATAACAGAAACCAGCCCATAAGAAGTTAGGACTTGAAATATACACTGATAAGACAACCCTTTTGCACCTTTTCCTTCTTTAGGCCAGCAATTCACAGGTAGTGAGAAAGAGCAAGACAGTGTTTTCCTCCCCAAATGCTGGTTTTGCCATATCCCTACCTTCCTGAGGCTGGTGCCGCTCTATGTGATCCTGGACTGGGCTCAGGGGTGCCGCCACGATGAGGCAAGCCTTTCATTGGAGCTTCTCCAAGGTCTTCTCATCTCTCTTTGGTTGTAGGGTTAAAACTAAACATAGTGGCCTTTGGAAAGTCTGATAAATCAGAAGTAAAATTCATGGAAGTGAAACCGGGTACCTGAGGGTTACTGTAAATATTCAATAAGAACATGGTTACCCTTGACCTTGTTGTCCACACAGACACAGATGAAAAGAAGTTAATCTTGTCAATTTGCTGTTTTCTTGCTTAACCTCAGGGGTGACTCAAGGATCACAGGGATTTATGAGCTTGTTTTGCAGAGGGAAAAGAGTGCCTTTAAGGAAGTTATGATCACCAGATAACCAGTCCCCACCTGTCCTTGACCCCAGAAGTCTGATTGCCCAAGGGCTTATTTGGAGTGAAAGAAACATGGATTTCCTCTTTGCTTCTCCAAAACTCCTCCTCCCAAGCTCCTTAGCTCTATAAAGAGCCCCTGCTTTCTTCTTTCATTAAGGTAGACTGAGAGAACCTGTCTTCCGCCCTCTCATTTTGGCCAATTCAAATAAACCTTTCTCCATCTCCAAGCACGGGTGTCTCAGTGATTGGCTTATTGTGCATTGGGCTCGTGAATTTGAGATTAAGAGGTTCGGTAGGTATCAGAAGTATCACCTTACAGGTTTGATGCTTCCTGCAATGCAGGCTCGACTAAGCCTTCATCATGTCCACTTTCTGCCACTCTCATTCGTAGGCAGAGTTCTCCCCCATGTCTCTGTGCAGTGCATTTCCTTCCCAGTTGCACGGATGCCCCCACCTCCGCCCCCAAAGATTAGTGCATGAAATGATTCAGGGTTAATCTTACTTCCCAAGCTGACCACACCTGTGATCAGCATTCTTTGGGTTCAGAGTCCGAGCCAGCTAGGCAGGGCTGTGTGGTCTATACCCTGTTTACTCTCTTTCTGGATGGGTACGTTGACTAGCTAAAAGCTAAAACTAAATGCAAAGTTATACCTATTTACATTGATGACTTCCTCTCAATTTACTAGGTCTTTCTGTCACAGAAAGTGATTATAATAATCTGAGTGCTACCTGGGAAGTTGAAAACTTATGTGGTTTTTATTACTTCTGCAAGAGCCTCTCAATTATATTCTACACACATATTTCTTCACTTAAGAGTAAAACAGAGCTGTGTAAAGTGAGCAGCATGTTTACAGTAGATCCCTATGGCTTGCTATCAAATTAGTGGCAAATCAGTATTATAGTAAACAGAGGTCAAAGATCAAACCCACAATTTCACATAAAATTCAAAACACGAGACACAAAGCACAAAATAGAAGGCTCGTGTCATGAGACCATCAACTACTCTTAAAAAATAATCAAAACCAGGAAAAGATGAGAGGAAACAAAATTTAAACATGATTTTAGTCCAGAATCTGATGCAAAAGCCAGACCTTACAGAGATCTTTTAAAACCATGACAACTGACTACATGTCACTCATCTTAAATGGAAACAAACATTAAAAGGCGGCAAGAACCAACACTTAGCAACTCCTGGATTCTATTCACGGACTTGACACTGACTTTTGGACAAGTCAAAAATCTGTCTTCATTTTTCACTCCGAAAAGCAGGGTGGAAACCATTGTTTTACTTCTCTTAATGGACAACTCTAGAGGCAGTCACACTAACAAGGAGACAGTGGGAATTCTCTCCTAGATTTGATTAAATGTATTTTTGAAAGGTCAAATGATTTAGTAGCATGAAATTTTACACACCACACCCGATTTTACTGTGGGCAGCTCTCCACTCTTGGCTTCTAAGCAGGAAACTAAAAGAATCACATTTATTCCATGTTAAAGTATTCCTTGAAACCAAAAAAAACCTAAAAATTTATTACCGTTTAGACCTTATTATTCAAATTGGAGTCCTAAATCAGTCAACAGTTCACACCTATTATTATTAATCTAGGATTAATTAACCTTGAGTTAAAATATAATGTTTTACTGAAGGCTTAAATGAATGGACTAGGCCAGATGATAAATATTATAAGGGGAAAGCAAAGCATTTCAAAAATAGATTTTAGAAAAGCTCTGAAGGAATTCTGAATATTTAAAAGCAATTCAATCAATAATTTCAATTACAATGCTGCTTATTAATTCATAAGTATTTGCTTAATCAATGCCACCAGATGTCAGTATATCCTGTACGATCACCACTGAGATCTCAAATCCATCCAGAGTTTTCATTCCAGTTAATGAAAATGATGTAGTGGCCAAGTAATTAAGGCTTGCTGGAGAAATTATAAATCCTATTCCTCAACATTGGTTACATTATGCTAAAGGCCTTTCAGTTTAGATGCAAATTCCCAACTTCCCAGTAAATCTTGGCACTGAGGTTCTTGAGTGTAGAAATGCCATACTCTGAAAGTGATGTGCGGTCTTAGAGCTCAAGTAGCACGTTGAAGAACATAAAGTTGAGCACAGCATCAGCTGGTCCAACTCTAGATCTCTCCTTCTGTGTTTTTCTAGTCTTTTGACCTGACTTTTCCATTAGGGAAATATCTTATTGGCATTTGGTGTTTAAACAAAGGAGTTATCAGTGACATAAGGGGAATTTTTATTAACGGAGAAAATAAATTTTACTGAATGCCTAGATATGTGCTAGGATTTTTACCTGTGTTATTGAAACAATAAGAAGTTGAGAAAGGAAGTTTAAAATGCCCTGTACGTTTAACATTTGTCTCTTTTTGACAACGTGAAGGACTTAAACTGAGTTCTCAAGCCTCTCAGAGTAGTCATTTCAGTTAATAAAAGTGATATCATGGTCAAAAAATTAAGGGTCTTAGTAAAATTGGCAAAATTTTGCATTTTTAGGTTACTATTAAACAACAACTGGTCCATTCCTTAACAGCATAAATCTGAGAAGCTTTTAAAGAAGTAGTAAGGATAATATTTTAAATGCTATTTAATAGTATGTCTTTAATTGTGAGATATATGTGCATTTTGATAACTGTAAACTCTAGAAATGTTTCAAGTCTCTGGCACTTTGCTGTCCTTTCAGAAAAAAAACGAATTTTGTATAAACAAGGTCCATGTTGGAACTTCGCATTATTAAGTCTTATTGTGGGATTGTTCCTGGCATGGTCTCTGGGGACAGTGTCACAAGGCAGCTCCAGGCTTCCTGCTGCATAATGAGGCGGGCACATTTTATCTGAGGAATAAAAGGGTCCTCCTTTATCCTAGAAGTTGATGTTGCTATAAGCTTTATCCTTGAAGAGAAAACCTTTGAAATATTAATCTTTAGCGTGAGAAATATTGTTACAGTCTTGGTCCTTTAGAACACGAGGAAGAAAAGCCCAGCAAAATTTCTTGGACTCTATTTATAAAAACATCGATATGCTTGAAATTGTGTTTGTGAAAAAATAACTTAGAATTTTTATTAAGCTTATCTGATTTTCAAACGTTTGTCATATTCAGTACAAACAGAGCTCCCTCTGCCCCAAATACAGAGGCGCTCGTATTGTTTCTTTGCTGCATGGAGATTGCTGAACCAACGGTTAAAGACTCTCTATTGGACAAGTCAAACAGGGAATTTTAACTTGCTAACATGTATGTTTCGTGAATTAGACTACATTTTAGACTACTACTTCATTTAGACTACTACATTTAGACTACTATATTACATTCAAATATCTGCACTCATGCACTGACATGAAGCCTCAGACATCAGAAAATTTTACCTTGTAACTGAAAGAAGATGCAACAAAAGTCATTCTTAGACAAATCTTATGCTTGTCTTGGAATGTTCCCTTATAAAAATACATTTCATGGGGGCCAGCCGGTGGCATAGTGGTTAAGTTCATGCTCTCGGATTCCGCAGTGGCCCAGGGTTCTCGGGTTCGGATCCCCAGCGTGGACCTAGCACCGCTCGTCAAGCCACGCTGAGGTGGGTCCCACATAAAATAGAGGAAGATGGGCACAGATGTTAGCTCAACGACAATCTTCTTCAGCAAAAAGAGGAGGATTGGCAATAGGTATTAGCTCAGGGCCAATCTTCCTCACACACATGCACAAAAACATTTCACAAACTACTGTGGTAGTCATTGATTGAATCAAAGATCATGACAGCTGGGGAGGACTTTAGTGTTCGCAGAGTGATGGTAAAACCCACTGCTCCACCCAGCTCCACTCTGCTTTGGGGGGACATTGATGTTCAGAGGAGTAACTTGCTTAGGGTCTCATAGGTTGGAAGCAGCATGTGAATCCCACCCATTCTCAGGCCCCTGGGCATTTGCACTACTTAATTCTTAATAATAATAGTTTTATTGTAAACTAATTTATATTACTCATTAAAACTGGTTTCTAGGCATTAACTAAATTAACTAATCTTCCCAACAGGTCTTTAGACAAGTAGATAGCAGGTATAATTCATCTTTTAAAGCTGGAAAAAGAAAACAAGAGGAAGTGCAAGGCATAAACACACCATCCTATTTATTCTTCACAAAACCATCTGAAGTAAGAGTTACCCACTCCATCTGATCGACAAGGAAACTGGCTCAGAGATGTTAATTAATGTGTCCAAGGTCACTATCTTTAAATAGCAGAGCCAGGATTGAATCCCACATCTGTCTGATTCCAGAAACCGTGCTCTGTCCAGTCCGAGATGTTTCCGTTTAAGTTACTTACCCAAAATTACATGATGAGGGATAATAGAATTAGACACAAAACTCAGTGCCAATGCACTGGATTATGCTTGAACAGTCCTTGCAATAAGTCCAACAGTATAAGCTCCCAGCACTACCAACAACGTCCTAAATTTTTTTCTCTCTTTTATTGTTAGTCCTGATTTATTCTACATACTCAATATGTTAACTAAATTACAGGTTTACTTTCTCTTGAAACCTGTAAACCCCCTGAAAAGGACAGTCCATAAATCACCGCGGAAATAAAATGTGAAGAAATCCCAGCAAGGAATACCATTTCAACGTCGTTTTAAACACAGACATGTACCATGGGGCTGTTCAGTAGGCTTCCGTGCGCTCGTGAGCTAGTTCAAATGGGCCATGAAGAGGGAACACAGACTCAGAACCTTTGTATTGACTCAGTACTCCAAAGGTCCTCCTCTTATTCTGTAGCTCTCTTTCCCTCACTTCTCATCTCTAATTTAAAAGATTATTTCCAAAACAGAGGACAAAGAGAAAGAAGAAAAACAAGAGTGCATATACCCTGATGATTTTATTATCACATTATGTGAGGTTGATGTTGCATCGACAAGTCTGGGTCAAAAATTTTATATTTTAAAATTCAGTCTTGTTTATTTAGTATGGGTCTCGATAGACTCAGGTGGTACTAAGTTCTTAAACAGACCTCAATATAGAGGGAGCAATGGGAAATAAACCTCTTTCCTAACCAGATGGCTCTCTCTGTTTTTAACTAGATGGTGGAGGGAGTTTCTACTCTGGTGTCCAAATGATGATCCCCAGTGTTTTGGAAAAGTAATAAGATCCCTCATGGAGACAGGTTGGAGCCAGCCCTCAAAAGATCACAGAGTATTGGGCCAGAGAGCCTCTAAAGGACACCAGCGCTTGCTGAGTAAACCCTCAAGGCCTAATGGCCACTATTTTGTTCTTGAGTGCATGGAGAACTTGTGTAACCAAGGGAAGTGGAAAGCAAAAGAATTTCACAGGATTGCACAAGTATTACTTATTACTTTCCGCTGGGGAAGTTCGTGGAGTTGAAGACACCATCTTGGTCGGTGTTCGCTCACCAATCGGTCCTATGAGGGCTATTAAACACATCATCCCGCTATAACCTTGAAAGTAATCTCACAAAAATTCCAGCTGTTTTGACACAACAGAAGAGAAGCTCTTATTCTTGTGTGTTTGCCTATTCTGTGCAGGAGTCCTGGCTTTACTCTGGCTCATCCCTCTGCAGGTCCTTTGCTTATGAATGACCCAAAGCCTGGGTCAGTGTCCTTGTGTCACTCTGGAGGGCATAGTCTTCCGTAGACTTCCACAGCAAGGTGGAGGTTCCTGAGTTCAGCTTCAGAGCTGTTGTCAGAGGGCACCCTGAGCAGAGTCAGAGATTTCAAATACTGCACATCTTCTGCTTTGTTTTGTTTTTAGGTTAAACACACTTTTTTGTGCAGGTAAAGGGAAAAATAACCAACTGATGTTTCATTGATGCAAAAAGGGCAAACTCTGAAACTGTCAAGTAAGAAAAAGAATCTAGGCTAGAAAGAAATGACTGACTTTTGCAAAGATTTGCACCAACATTACAGTCTATGCATTACAAAAAAGTAGGATACTCAATACAGGCATTTGAGGAGTTTGAAATCTATTAAATCATTCTCACCATATGCCTGATTTTCTTAATCATGTCATAGTATTTCCAAGTAAATTGGCCAGATTTCTTACCTTCAACTGTTCTGATACAATGAAAAAAAGAGCATCTTTCTTTTGTTTTTATGATTGGAAAGTGTTTTTATCAAAGTTTATATCCAGCATGATGTTGCTGACGTGATTCCCTTCTCTGGCTCTTCACCGTCATAGCGCTAGTTCATGATTTCAACATTAATAATAAAACAATAAAAGTAATAGTAATAACTATTACAGTTGTGCCTTGCTTAATGATGGGGATATGTTCTGAGAAATGTGTCACTAGGTGATTTCATCATTGTGCGAACACCATGGAGTACACTCACACAAACCTAGATGGGATAGCCTACTACATGCCTAGGCTATATTGTACTAATCTTATGGGACCACCATCATATATGTGGTGCATTTGTTGACTGAAACATTGTTAGGCAGCACATGACTGTATTTATTCCTCAATTTGTATGGACCATCACTTTGCTGATAATTCTATACACATATTTAATGTAATCCTCACAATAGTAAGTAAGCAAATAAGGCTAACACCAAGTGCTTACTACATGCAATGGTTATTTTATGTGTCAACTTGACTGGGCCACAGGAGGCCCAGATAGCTGGTTAAACATTATTTCTTGGTGTATCTGTGAGTGTTTCTGGAAGAGACTAGCATTTGAATTGGTAGACTGAGTAAAGCAGATTGCCCTCCTCAATGTAGATGGGCATCATCCAATCCATTGAGGACCTGAATAGGACAAAAGGACAGACAAAAGTTGAATTTGCAAAAGTCAGTCATTTCTTTCTAGTCTAGATTCTTTTTGTTACATGGAAGTTTCAAACTCCTCAAACTCTTAAGTTTTGCATCTGTATTATCGCATAAATTTCCAAAATGGTGCCAGTTTCTTCTCTTGCCAATCTGTCCTTCAGACATATCAGAGCTACAATCTTCTCTTCCTTCAATCCTTCAATGGTTTACCACTACCTCTAGAGTGAATTCCAAACTTCTTAGCATGGCATTGGAGTCCACCAACATTTAGGTGGACTTGATTCCCCTCAATTTCTACCATTCACTCTAGGCTGTAACCACCTTATGTGGCATCTCTCAGATCCACTGCATTCTTTAGTGCCTATGGGTGTGTGCGTGTGCTACTTGGGTCACGTCTCTGCATCCCCACCTGCCGTTACCACTGATTCTTAGGCCCCTATTTCCCATTTCAATTACTACAGCCACCTTCCAACTGGTCTTCCTGCCTCTACTCTTTCTGCCCTCCAATTCATTTTCTACTTGGTAGCCAGAGAAATCTTTCTAAAATGCAAAGCTGAGCATGACATGCCCATGTTTAAGGCCTCAATGATTTCCCATTGCCAGAGGAATAAAGTCCAGATTTCTTCAAAGTACCCTTCATGACCTTATCCCAGCTTATCTCTCCAGTCCTCATCTCTCACTATCCTCCTAAATGGGCCCTTTGACCCATAGGTCTTTGCACAGAAAGGCCCCTTTCCCCAGAATATTCTGCCTCAGTCTTTACCTGGCCTATGCCTACTCAACCTTCAGGTCTCTGCTAGGATGTCACCTCCTCTAGGACACCATCCTTAACTTTTGCCCCACCCAATGTCTTTCAGGCTGGAAGCATACTTTGCCATCCAGTGTGCCACAGCACACTTTGCTAACTGCTTACTTTTGTCCTTGACCCACTATAAAGTCACAGCCTGGTTCTTGTCAGCTTCTAGCACTGGACTGTGTATTCCCTAACTGGCAGAACTGTCATCTTATTCACTGTAGTTGCCTCAATGCCTGTCACCTAATAGGAACTCAGTTAATATCCAGCAAAGAGAGTGAACAAATCAATGAATATCTGAAACGCCCGCCTGGTCTTCACTTCCTGATGAAATCCCTGCTTTGCTTCAAAATTTGGCTCCAACCTCAGTTCTCCTCTACAGCTGCCCCTGCCCTGTCCCCTCCGTGGAATTAACACACCCTTCTCTGTGCGCTCTTGGAAATGTACTGTAATATGTATAGCATATCTATCAAGATGACAAATATTGCCTGCTAAATTGTAAGCTCCTTGAGGGTAGGGATTATATTTTTTCCCACTTCAAGCTTAGCCCTTGGCACAGGGCCTGGCACTTAGTAGACTGTCAATAATTGTTTGTTCAATTGAATACTGTATTTCACATTCCTCTCCATTCACATCAGTTGAAACTTTTATTAGGATCGTGCCATCACAAATGAAAGAAAATGGAGGATGCAAAGAAAAAAAATTAAGGAAAGATGTAGCATTGCGATGAAACAATGCATATGCTCCTCCAAATAAACACCCAGAGTTCCGCTCCTGGGCTTTCTGCTGCCTCCACTGGAGCACCTGGTCTCAAGAGCATTGTTTTTCCTCTCTACCGTCTCTCCATCGACTCCTCCATAATGGGTCTGCAGCCCAGCACATGCTTAGCCACTTAGAAAGCAAGTTGTGTTTTTTCTACCATGTTAATATTTATTGTTGAGCAGAAACTATATGCAAGCAGATGGCAAGTGCTCAGAGGGCTAAACTTTGATGTCATGTGACATATCAGTCTGGGGCTCAACAGCCAAAGAGTTTTCTCCTCAAAACGAGTCAGGTCACCCCTTCACCTTGACTCTGTATTCAGTCCAGTTCTCACCTTCTATATAGCTGGAAATCCTCTCTCCTTGGCCACCCAAATGCCAGCATGGATTGTATCCCACCATACAGACCAGCTTCTACTCATTTATCATACCATTTCTGTCTGCTTAGAAAATTTCCCTCAATAGATTCATTTTCTGATTGCTGTTCCTGAGAGTTCTTCCACCCTCATTAATTAATCTGTTTTTTTCTCACAACTCAGTTTCTTTAAGTAACTTCCTTCTCCTCTTCATTCTTGTGCCCTTTGGTCCACCCTTCCAGGTCTTCTGTAGATGGTCCCTCAAGTCTCTCAGTCTGTTCTCCCCTCAGTTCACTTCAATTAGTGTTTACAGAGAGTTCACTGTTTGTTAGGCACTGGGGATAAATAAAGATAAATAAAAATAGTGGTTGCTCTCAAAAGAGCTATCTGAGACACACAGAAACAAATAAATATAACACAGAGCAATTACATAGTAACGGAAGTTTATATGGCACTGTCTTAGTTTGGATTCCCCAAAAAGTAAACCCTGTGATAAGGATTTGAGTGCCACTCATTTATTTGAGAGGTGATCCAAGGAAGCACAATGAGGGAGTAAGAGAGTAAAACAGAGAAGGAGGAAAAGCTCATCAAGAGTGTGTTAATTAGTGGATAAAGGCTGTGGGCAACAGGGGGTCAGACCTACTGAGATCCCTCTGAGACATGGTAGAGAGCAGCCTTCAGAATTGTCCCATCTAAAGTAAGGACCTTGGTGGTCTAGTGGTTAAGATTTGGCACTCTCACTACTGTGACCTGGTTTTGTTTCCTGGTCAGGGAACCACACCACCCATCTATCGGTTGTTACAGCAGCTGAGACATTGATATAGCACCAGAAGGTGAGAGGATGACCAAGGTCACTAGGAGCTGGAATTGACTTGATAGCACTAACAACAACAAAAGTAAAAATGCTGTGGGGCTAGCCCTGTAGCATAGTGGTTAAGTTTGGCATGCTCTGTTTCAGAGGCCCGGGTTTGTGGGTTCAGATCCCAGGTGTGGACCTATGCCACTCGTCAGCCATGCTGTGGCAGTGACCTACATGCAAAATAGAGGAAGATTGGCGTACATGTTAGCTCAGGGCTAGTCTTCCTCAAGCAAAAAAAGAGGAATATTGGCAACAGATGGTAGCTCAGGGTGAATCTTCCTCAGCAAAAAAAGAAAGCAAGAAAGCTGGGGTGTTTATCAGTGAATTCCTGCCCCTCAATGGTTAAGGCTGCTGCTAGGGCATTAACTTTCTGGCATTTTTGCCTACTATGTGTGGGGATGATGTGCTCCTGTGGTCAAAGAAAGCTCTCAGAGAAAGCCCTCGAGTCAAGAGACACAGATGCTTAAAAAAAGAAGCCATAGAGGTGTCCAGGAAGAGTCCACTGAAACTCCAGGTGTCTTCTGGGGTAATCCCAGGAGATATGAATGAGGTACTGACAACAACTGTTATATGGATGCAGAAATATGTGTGTCAGGGGAGGGTATTATAGGTCAGGAAAATCTCCATAAATGTGCTGTCTCAGCACGGTTTTGAAGGTGAAAATTCTCCAGGTGGACAAATAGGGAAAGTGTTGCAGACCAAGAAGATATCATGCATGAGCATTGCGAGACGTGAATTAGCATGCCAATGTGGGATATCTGGGTACAGATGAGGTGGGGGATGGCGGTGGGGAGACGGGGGCAAGGTGAGATTGGAGAGATTTGATAAGCATTTGTATTGCACCTTTTCAATGCCAGGAGACAAAAATCTACAATAAAATGGCAGAAAGATTTCGTCAGCTTTGGGCATATGACATGGTTGTGGATTGTAGGGGTAATTGGGTGGACAGGCAAGGAGGCCCAACCATAGACCTAGGATAGCATTCGGATTTATTGGACTTATTTTAAACCTTCTATGCATTTTAGCTTCTGACATCTTGTTTTCCTTTGGTTTGTTTACTGACTTTGATGGAGGGAGAGATTTCCTTTTCCTGAACTTCTCATTAGCAAAGTCATGTGGAATAACGATCTCAAGGAAAATGTGGCTTTTTCCTCTCTTATGAGGAAGTGTAATTTGGGGCTCAAGGAGAACCGAGCCTGTGTTATCGACAGAAGAAATACGACCCTCTCAGGGGACAATAGAACAATAGGGATTGAGATATTCTTGCTTCAAACATATACTACCGTGTTTAAATAAATAGCCCAGAAACATCTACCATGGGGAAAGCACAATTAAAGAATCGTGATGATCATATTCCACCTATGCATTTCATCTCCATTTGAGGTGTCTGACTTTCAGAGTAGTTCACATAAGCAAAGCTTTTGCTGTGCTCCAGGAGCTACTGCCAAGCCTGAGCAGCAGCCTTTGGTGATATTCTTTCTCCATTCTTTTGTGTTTTACTTCATCAGCAAAGAAAAAAGCCAATGACATAAACAAAGGGTATTTTGGGGGTTGTTCTTGTTTATTTAATTGCCTTTTTTAAAAAAAGCCAGCTGGGGGTGGGGGAGGGAAAAGAGGGTGAGAGTATTTAAAAATTAATTATAGCATAAAAATCATCCAAGAGCTCTGTTTCAGCCTCTGTCAAAGTCCCAGCTTTTCCTGATGCATGAGTCAGAGCCACCCAGGGGTCAAGCTTGTGACTACCAAGAACCATTATTCCGTTTGGTTGTTTTGGTGGAATTTTGGAATGTAGTCAGTGTCAATCCTGCCCCACAATATAGGGCAGAGTTTCTCAATCTCAACACTATTGACATTTTGGGCTGGATAATTCTTTGTTGCGGGGCTTTGTTCTTGGGTTGTAAGATGTTGAGCAGCATCTCTGGCCTCCATTCAATAAATAGATGCCAGAAGACTACCCCTTTCCCAAGACGTGACAACCAAAAATGTCTCCAGACGTTGCTAAATGTGCCCTGGGGGACAAAACTGCCCCTGTTTAAGAATCACTGACATAGGGCCACACTATCATGGCTATGGAACAAACATTTCACAAAATCTCACTAAGTGGGTCATTCCAATTTCTTTTTTCCCAGAAGAAACAGGTCTTTGCCTTTTTCCCCTTTAATCTATAGTTGCTTTTCTAACTTCTAGAGTCTTTTTATTGCCTGAAAATATACATTCCTCTATAATATTTTGTCTTTATTTGATTTTCTCAGTCCTCTCAAGTAGACCACAGTTGCCAAACAAAACCCAGAACCCCGTGGCTTGGGAGCCTTAGGCAAGCTGAGAACCAAACATTTTCAGACACTGAAAGAGAAAAGATAATTTTTTTGATGTCCTTTCTATTAAAAAAAATACTCTGTTGTAAATGGTGTTATTTTTAAGTTCCGGAAAAATCATCAAGGTTACAATCTCCTTGAAGGCAGGGACTATGTTGAGTTCCTCTGAGTATAATTGTATAATTGTCTACAATGCTTAACACATAAATACTTAATAAATGTATAATAACTAACTTTGATTAAGATTGATCAACTGGTAGTTAGACTTCTAGCAGCCTCAGTCACAAGGAACCCAGAAACACAGCCCTCTAGGTAGGTATCTCTATTTGAGTGAGTCACTAGTGAAGAAATAAGTATCACAAAAATCCACATACTCTTCTCAGTTTGGATCTATTCAGTAAACATTTATGGAGTGCTTGGTGCAGTGGGGCTAGGACACAAAGATGAAAAAGAAGCAGTCTCTACTTTCAAGGCACTTAAAGTCACTCAAATTATCAATGGATAATTTCAGTGCAATGTGGGACATTCTAAGATACGAGGGCTCAACCAATACTGTGGGAGTCCAGTAGAGGGGCACCAACTTGGCCTTTGCCAGGAGATAGGAGCAGAGTAGGAAGATGGTCATGCGAAAGGAGGTGGTCAGTGAAGCGGTGGGGTGGCAGCAAGGGTCATCAAGGCAGAGAAATAGCATAAACAAACCTATAGAAGCGAGTATGAACTGGAAAGATGTGGGAGATGAAGTATGTATGATCCAGTGTTGCTGGGAAAGTGAATAATGGGAGGTGAGTCTGGACAGATGGAGAGGCCTGGCACCCCTAGCAAGGAGCGGGAGTCCTCTCTTGCATGGGGAGGGCACTGAAGGCCTATAAGCAAAGGGTAAGGCAGCCTGTTTGTGTCCTGCTGAAGCATGAAGCATAGATTTAAAGAATGGAGGCCGGACGAGAGACTAACACAACACTCAAGGGAAGAAGTGCTGTAGGTAATAGGAGAGAAGGTACAGAGTCAAGAAATGGAACAGGATGTCCCAGAGTAGACTGAACTACAAGTGGCAACCCTCTGAGCAAGGAAGAGTCCACGAGTAGTTGGCTGGCCTTTGAGAGATGTGTCTGATCTGTTGAGATGTGAAAAGTATTCCTCCCTCACTCCTGTGCTACTCCTTTTCAGATTTGGGGTTTTTTTTTAGGTAGAGAAGACAATTTGTCTCACAGATATTCCTTATGGAGGCCTTTGTGTTTTTAAAGTTCTCTGGGCTCATCAAATAAATAGTTGGACATCAAAGAGGTAGCAGCTGATTTCCCCAAAGGGTGGTGCTGCAGGAATGGGAAGGAAAAGGGATCTAGATTTTGAAAGGAATGGAGGCCTGGGTCCCCTAGGCTCACTGCCTCTAAGATGGCAGAGGCTGGGAGGGGAGTCGGCAAATTATATTTGATGTGCTTAGTGCCAGCAAATTCAGTAGTACTTGTGAAGTTCAGGGCAATGCTAAGATCTTCAGTGCAGGTGAACGGACTTGGAACTGAGAAGGCCAAGAATCCAAAAGGCTAGTAGTGTGTTGAATGGGCCATCCACAAAGCCATCAAAACATCCTAGAATAAAAAAAGCAGGGATTAGGTCCACCCCTAACATTATTGCGGCCTTGGCAAGAGTACAAATGGAGATGCCCCCCCGCTGCCCCTTCTCTTCCCAACCCCAGCCCTGTTCCATTCTGGGGGAGCGGGACATGGGGCGCTTGCTCTCATACCTGTGTAATCTCATCCTGCACATCCAAGTTCTATCTGCTCTGCTCCAACCGGAAGCTACTTGACTACTCCTAGGAGTGCACACATCAGTAGTACTGTTCACCCTCTAGAGGACAGATACATGGAAGAGGCCCTGGAAGTGGGCTCAGGGCCATTGGGGCAGGGACTCCTAGGTCCTAGGTACTCAGAACACAGTCTTGAAAGGGGCATGGGTTCCCTATGGGACCTTTCCCTTGGCGCCTTGGACTCCTTGCCCCTTGGGAAGTGGAAAACCTGTAGGAGAGCTAGAGCAGGGTCTTCTAAGAGGTGGGGCCCAGAGTGGGAACCCTGGTGGGTTGTGTCTAAGGGCAGTACTGGCGGGAATTGGGATGGAGAGAAAGGCTGTGAGTCAGGGGTTTGGTCTTCAACAAGTGTGTGTGTGTATGTGTGTGTGTTTCTGTGCATTTGGGGAGATGGGTGGCAGTGATAACAGAGAGGGGGAAGAGGAAGAACCACCCTTAATCCAACTCTATTGGCTTGGGATCAAATTTTATATATGATTTCTGCTCTAGCAGATTGATTTTCTCGTTTTCTCTGGTAACCTTTAGTTCCTGCAGAATTCAAAGACAAGCAAGCAGAGTGGGAGACGCTGGGAGATGACACACTGAGAAGTGAGAGCTGGCAGCAAAAAAGACAAAAGAGTCCCCAAATAGAAAAACACATTAGTTGGGGGTCATTTGGTGCCAGGGCAAGTAGTTCTACATGCCTCAAAATCTTCTCGGGACACAACTCCATTACAGCATGGAACAATGATGAATGTGCTTTTAGAAGTTTCCATTTTTGGGAAAAAGCGTTTGCTTTCAGTTGTCTAAAAAATGCATTAATTTAAAACTCCTCCTTCTCCGATGATTTGGGATAAGTTGGGTATTGCTGCAGTTCTCATTTAATCTGAGACTTTCTGTTGCCTCTCCTCTGGCTCAGAATGGCCTGATCAAGTTTTGTTGTTGCTCTTCTTCCTCCTCCTCTCCCTCCTGGAGAATTCCACATGCCCCTGAACAGAGCTGCATCGCAGGGCCCATTTCCTGGTCAGGCAGCGTAAAGTCAGCTCAACTAATCTAAGCCTGAAGATGAAGTGACAATTCTGCTGTTATGCCCTAATTCCCAACCACATCATTAAATTGTTCATCACAGTCTCAGATGGGACTTTTAATTCTCTTACAGCAGCTGGCAAATGGCAGGAAGAGACGCACCCCTCACTGGAGCAGTTTCAGCTGGAGCAGTGGAGAAGAATGAGGATAATGGATAATAGCCAAGAAGGTCCAGTCATCCCTCTTCTCCCCATCTCTCAACCCTGAAACATCTGGGCTTCTCCTCTGGGGAGCTTGGTGCAACTCTCCAGGAGCTGGGTTGTAGCATGGCTTTAGGAGAAACATGGATCTGGGAAAGCCTTCCTGTGCACATCATGGAGCCCACCCCATCTCAAGGTGGATTCCCACCACTTCTCTGCTCACAAGCCCTTTCCCTTAAAGGTCAGCCCTAAAAGCAAGAATAAAGATGGTGGTCCCACCACATTTTGACTCAATGCTTAGCCTCTTTCCCCCGAACGAAAAGGCGTTAGTGGACCAGTCTGGCAGCCCAATGATTGTTTATGGTATAGGGTTTATGGGCAAGGGGTCCAAGTACCAGGCAACTGAATTATGAACAAACTTGAGTAAGTTGGGGCCATCCTGTTTGTACCCGTGTGTGCACTTTGTGTCTACATCTCCCCAACACTCATCTGCAGACAGCAGCCTATGCTCTGGGGCCAGTCTTGTTCTGAATGCGTGGGGAGATACAATGAGGATGATTATGATAGTGAGAGAAGAAGAACTAACATGTTTTACTACCTTACTCTGTATTACCAGTGCTTGAAAACAATCATATCATCTAATGTTTATGACTCATCTGTGAGGAAGGAATTATTAACCCCTTTTTATAGATAAGAAAGCGAGGCTGCTTGAGATTATCTAACTTTCTTGAGATCACAAAAGTGGGAAGTTGCAGAGCCAAGATTCTAACCCAGCCTGCCCACTCAACCAGTGTCAGGCAGCAGCATCCATAGGGCACCTGGGTACATTCACTTTGTACTTTAGGGGCTCAGCCTCACTCAGTTTTCCTAGGGTCCAGCTCTAATCTTGTCCCTTGAGTCTAAAAACTAGACTCTGTGTTGTTCCTGTGACCAGTCTCCTTGCTTTAGGCCCCATTTCTGGTCACTGCATCCTTATCCAATTCTGCTCCATCAAATGCTGCTATATCCAGGACCTGTTTCTCTAGGACAAAAAATTTGCCTTGATTTTCCAGTACTGCCTCCGAGTCCTAGCTACTGGATGGGTCCCCCATTACCTTGTAGATTTAGAGATAGTTACTACTTTCTTGTTGCTCCTGATGGACCATCCTGTTGCTGAGCCATCTATCTCTCTCTGCCTTCCATACTCTCCTATATTCTAGGCCCACTTATAAATTTTGACCACCCCTGGTCACTGCATAATACCTCATCAACTTTTCCCATCTGTCACCTAGGTTTAAACCACCCCAGGTGATACTGAAGCGTTTGTAAGAGGACTACAAGCAAACCTGAATTTTCCTAAAGAGGTGCCAGGGAGCCTGGACCACACACTCTGATCCTGCAATAACCAGGGTAATTTCCCAGTCTTCCCCTAGAGGTCTGCCCTTTGGAAGTTCTGCCCACCCACTAGATTGGCAATTGATGATTTTTCCCAGCCTCTTAGGTCCTTCTCATCACTATTATTGACCCCAGGGGATCGTATAGGAGTTTTCTCAAATGGATTTTTCTTTACTGATTAAATATATAAAGGAGGAAATCTTTATTCACTGGTAATTCTCCCCTGGACTTACTTGCAAGAAAAACGAGCAAAGAATATATAATTCCCTGGGGTCCTACCAACTTCCCTCTCTGGGCAGCAAAGGAAGAGCAGGGAGTATGGAGCCACAAGATCTCCCAGCTTTCCTAGAGCAGCCTGGTAGGTGTGGTAACCCCTGTGGCAACTTCTGGTGAAGCAACAGGGTAGAGAATGACGGTGGAGAGAATCAGGTATGAAGATTCATGGGTTGAATGTCAGGGAAAGCTTTGGAGAAAATTGAGAGAGAGTTAGATGCTACAGTATATCTGTGGCGTGAGAGAATTGGAGATGAGTGAAAAATTGTACACTGTGTTGCCTAAAATTAGAAATTGGATCCTCATCTTTGAGAGATACAATAAAGACTAGTGTGCTTTTAAAAATTGCTTTTAGTTTCTGAAGCGCATTTTCTTTGATGTGATTTTGAACAGACTGGGCCATGTGGCACCCTAGAACCATAAAAACCCCATTTGGACATTTTTCCAGGCAAACGAAGAAAACACAATTGTTTTGCAAATCATCTGACAAGTTCTTAGAAAGGCACTGTTTCCATGTGGAGATAAAGTTCACCCAATTCCACCATGTTTTCCAATGCCACAGTCCCCCACATCTGAGAATTCATCTCACGTCCTCCCTTGACTCCTTATGTCTCTGGTTCAAATGAAACACGGACAGTTACCTATAGCAAACACTCTGAGAGTCCCCACAAAGTTAGGCTTCCAGGCAAGCCCAACATCCCAGGAAGGAGAAAGACTGGGCAATATCCTCAGCACAGTTTAGGCAGCCTCACTACCCAGTGCCTTTTTATCCCCTTGGCCTGGATTTGTTTCCTAGAGTGGGATAGACAAACCCAATCAGGAAAGCAACATGGCTGGAGCAGGAAAGCACGAGCAGGAAGCCTGAGACTAGACCAAAAGGATCTAGAGTTAGCAGGACAGAATACTGAGAAAAGAGCTGCACGCAGAAAGAATGCCAGAGATCCGAAGAGGATCACCTTAGGGCATTCAGCAGGATACTGATCAGTACTACCCAAGGCTGGTGAAAGAACCACCTGAAAGGATTAGAGGGAACAGTACCCAGTGCTCACACCGGGCTGACAATAATGCCTGTTCTGACCAGGCATGCAAAGTGGCAGGAAAACACAACCCATAATGAGGAAAATAATTAATCGGTATAATTATTAACCCAGAACTGACACAAATGTTAGAATTAACAGACAAGGACATGAAAACAGTTCTTATAACTGTGTTTTATATGTTCAAAAAGTTAAATAGAAATATGGAAAATATAAGAAATCCAAACTGAACTTCTAGAGATGAAAACTACAACGTCTAAGATTAAAAATACACTGGATGGGATGACTGGCATTGCAGAAAAAAAAAGGTTGGTAAACTTGAAGATATAACTGTAGAAACTATCCAAAGTAAAACAGAGGAAAAAAACTATTTAAAAAAGTTAACAGAGCATTAGTGAGCTCTGGGACAACCTCAACAGGATAAGAGACATGTAGCTGGAGTCCCTGAAAGAGAGGACGGGGAAGGGGCCTAAAAAAATATTGGAAGAAATAATGTCCAGAGTTTTTCCAAATTTGATGAGAACTATGAACTCACAGACCCAAGAAGCTCAATGAACCCCAGGGACAAGAAATATGAAGAAAACTACATGAAGTCATATCAAAATCAAATTGCTCAAAATGACTGATAAAGAGAAAATTAGAAACTCATCCAGAAATAAAAGACATTTAATATACAAAGGAGCAAGATAAGGAGGACAGCAGGTTTCTTTATGGGAGTAATGCAAGTGAGAAGGTCTCATCAACCTAGAATTTTATATCCACCAAAAAGATCTTTCAATAAAAGTGTGAAATAAAGACGTTTTCAGACATAAAAAGCTGAAAGACTTTATCACCAGCAGAGCTGCATTATAAGAAATGTTATGGGAAGTCTCAGGTAGAAGAAAAATGATACAAGATAAAAATATGGCTCTACACAAAGGAACGAAGAACACTGAAAATGGTAAGTACACATGTATATGTATAATTTTTTTATTATTTAAATATATTTAAAATATAATTGTCTGTTTAAACAAAAATAATAGCAATGTATTTTAGGATTTATAATATATTTGAAAGTAAAATGTATGTCAACAAAAAAGCACAAAGGCCAGAAGGGGAGAATTAGAAGTAAGGGTCTTGTAACATGCATGAAATGCTATAATGTCACTTGAAGGTATACTATGGTAAGTTAAAGATGTTTATTATAAACCCTAACGCAACAACTAAATAATAAAGTAAAGAGTTATAGCTAATAAGTCAACAAGGGAGATAAAATAGAATCATAAAAAAATATTCAATTAATCCAAAAGAAGGCAGAAATAGAAACAAATGGAACAAAGTACAGATGGGACACATAGAAAACAAATAAAATGATAGACTTAAACCTACGCATATCCATAATCACATTAAATGTAAATCATCTAAACACTCTCAATTAAAAGGCAGAGATTGTCAGAATGAATGAAAAAGCAAATACGCTAAAACTAAAAGGATGGAAAAGATATACTACTAGTCGTCATAAGAAAACTGGACTTTTGTGCATCAGAGGACACAATTAATAGAGTGAAAAGGCAACCTGTAGAATATGAGATAATATTTGCAAATCATATATCTGATAAGAGGTTAATATACAGAATATATAAAGAACTCCTACAACTCAATAACAACAACAAAACAACAAAAACCTGATTAAATAATCGGCAAAGGACTTGAATAGAGTATTTCTATTCTCCAAAGAACATACACAAATCGCCAATAAGCACATGAAAAGATGCTCATCAGTAATCATTAGGGAAATATAAATCAAAATCACAATGAGATACCACCTTACACCCATTAGGATGGCTACTATAACAAACAAACAAACAAACAAATAGGAAAATGACAAGTGTTGGCGAGGATGTGGAGAAATCGGAATCCTTCCTTATGCACTGCTGGTGGGAATGTAAAATGGTGCAGCCACTATGGAAAACAGTATGGTGATTCCTCAAAAAATTAAACATAGAATTACCATATGATTGAACAATTCCACTTCTAGGTATATATCCAAAAGGTCTCAAAGAGCTGTCTGTACATCCATGTTCATAGCAGCATTATTTACAGTAGTCAAAGATGGGAGTAACCCAAGTATTCATTGACAGATGAATGGATAAATAAAATCTTGATGTATACATACAAAGGAATTTTATTCAGTCTTAAAAAGGAAAGAAATTCTGATACATGCTACAACATGGATGAACCTTGAGGACATTCTGCTAAGTGAAATAAGCTGGTCTCAAAAAGACAAATAATGTATGATTGCACTTATATGAGGTATCTAGAGCCATCAAATTAATAGGGACAGAGTAGAATGGTAGATACCAGGTGCTAAGGGGAGAGGAGAATGGAGAGTTTATTTAATGGAAGTAAAGTTTCAGTTTTACAAGATGAAAAGATTTCTGGAGATTGTACAACAATGTGCATGTACTTAACACTCACTACTGAACTGTACACTTAAAAATAGTTAAGATGGGAAATTTCATATGATGTATGTTTTAAAACAATTAAAAATAAAAATAATAAAAAAAGAAAGAGTTTGTATATCAATAGCACGCAAAGTAGGCTTCAGAGCAAATAATATTACCAGAGATAAACAAGGCTATTTTTTAATAATAAAATAGTCAATTCATCAGGAGGAAAAAGCACATTGTATACTTGGGCATATTGACCTGAATGACCAACTCCATGATATATTTTAATAAAATCACAGGACTTCAAAGAAGAAAAAAATATTTTGGGCATCTAGAAAAAAGAGCATGTGGCATAAAAGAGAAAAAATTAAATTATCATCAGAATTTGACAGTGATACTTTATGCCAGAAGAAAATGGAGTAACACGTTTGAGATACTGAAGGAAAGAAAAGGAGAACCAAGAATTTGTATTCAGCAAAACTGACTTTCAAGTGTAAAGGGTACAGACACACTGTTATCAACATGTGACATTTTAGGGAAACCAGTCCCATAAGCCTTCTCTAAAAAAGTCCACTAGAGAACAAACTTTGAACACTCAAAATGACTAGAGAGACGCTCGTGAAGAGCATTAAATATGTTATTACCTGTCACACAAAGACTAAACGAAGGCTAAGAGGGAGAGTAAAGTATCTAATAGCTCTCTGCTCTGACAGCGTAGATAGAGTATAACTATTTCTTTAATGGGAGGAGGGAATGGAGAGATTATATACAAAAGTTTTTTTAATGTTCTTTAGTCATCATAATGATGTTAGGATTGGTATTGTTATGCTGAGACTGTTGTGTATGAGATAAAACAATTGAGTAATTGTGGGGTATTCTATCATCCCGTGTCCTTGAGAACCAGGACTCTTGGCATGGAAGGAAGGAGATACAGATCTAAGAGGTTAATAAAAGTTATGTAATCCAATATGTTTTCTCATGTCTAAGGACATCACCAAATGGCTGCCTAAGTTGCTAAATGTATCCACTGTAAAGTGGCTATGTCTATTAATGGTGTCAAGTGTTATCTTTTCCATGAGTGTCAGTGTTTTAACAGGAATCTTCTAGACGCTCAATGTCCTTGACCTAAGTAATTATCATCTGTGGTGGACACTTGTATTTTCCCATACAACATTCATTCTCCCTTTCCAATCAAGTGCTGATTTTATGCTAGAATCAAATGCTTATGTGCTAGGCACATAGCCTGGGATTCTCTCTCTCCCTCTTGTTCTTGCTCTCATTCACTCTCTTCTGCCATGTGGTTCCTTGTGTTTACTTTTCCCTTCATGTCTGACTCATTCTTCTTGCCCTGCAGTTCAACTTTGTTAGTTTCTCATGCATATGGCAGACAATGCCTTTGCTAGAGCTTCCAAATTTATATGCACCATACAGACTAGCTGTTTCTGAACTACAATTCTAAATTTCTGGGACAGAGAATCCTATTGGCTCAGCTTTGGTTGGACGAATGCCTCTGATCCAATCAATGGGATCTAGGGAGGGCTGTGTGGTACCAACATGACAGCAACTGCTGGAGCCACCCCTATGAGTAGGTGGTCTGGGTGTAGCACTCAGAGAAGAGGTGCAGGGACTGGGCAGACGAGGGTATCCACTACAATCCTGACTGCAGTTGATCCATTGTGGCTTCCCATAGCTACACTCCCAGGGCTATGATCTTATTGAGGTCAGGGCCCAGGAAGGTTGCTGGCTCGTATAGATACCACAGAAGAACCTCCACGGTTGGGTAGACATGTTGGATATAACATCCACCAATACCATTCGCTGAGTCTTTCCAGCTCTCTGTTTTCTGGGCAGGTAGGATTTCATTTCCTGGCACCCTCCGTCCAAAGTTGGATGGCACCATGCGACCAGCTCTGGCTATTGAGCTGTGAGCATTTATTACTTGTGAAAGGCCTTCCAAGACAGTCCTTTCCCTCTGCCATGAGCACTGACAATGTTTCAGACAGTGATTGCTCCACCAGTTGGATCTTGGTATAAATAATACAACGTAATAGGCCTGTGATGGACATGTAACATAAGCAGAAATGTCATTAAGATTTGGGGCTGTCTGTTAGTGTAGTACATCTATCCTATCATGGCTGACACCATCTGAACTGGAAATAGGCACTTGAAGACTGAAACTTATAGCACCAAGTCTGTCACACAAACCCCTCTCCCCTCCTCTGTTCAGGGTCTCCCATGAATCCTTTATCCTTACCTCAGAAAGAAAAGTGTTATTTTCTAGTAGTGATACCACCAGGAAATAATGCAGTTGAGGGCTTCTTTCTCATTTGGATGGAGTGGTGCCCAGGGGCTTGCATACATGGACAGAATTTGGTTAGGGGAGTTTGGTGCTCAATCTAGACTCAAAAAGAGCTGTCCCTTCATTGAGACTCAGCCCAGTTTTCAGAAGGAAAGGGCCCGAGGCAGGGGATGCAGCATAACCTCAAGCTACCAGGTAAGGCTCCTGATGCTGTCCCTCTTCCTAAAAAAGTCATGGAAGAAAGGCTTAGGAGTCTGAAAAGCCACACTCTTAGGTGCTCTAGCATACATGTAGATCCCAAATGAGGGAATGCTATGTGATGATTTTATGAAATATAAAAGTCAAATGAATTTTTCATGAAGAAGTCATCTTCCCAAGATGCAATAATGGAAAATTCCTTTCAAGAACTGGTGTTTAGACCTCACAAAAATGCGCAGCAAATTGCATTGTGATTTATTTGTCAATGTTTTTATAGGTTAGGCGTTACTTTCTACCCCACAGCTGGAGTCAATTTTTAATATTTAAAAGTGGAAAGAAAGCAAAACCTAAACACATCCAGAGCTGTCTGTTTTAGATTGAGCTTTTCCCAAACAGTGCTGTTTAGAACTGAACCCTGAGCGTGGTCGGTCAGCAGCCAGCTGGCACTGACTTCCCTGCAACATAGAATTAAAATATCTGGGCCTGGGCAGATTACATATAAGACCTCCTAAATTGTAGTTGGTGGGTCTGGTGTTTATAACCACTTTCAAATGCATGTAGCCTGTCTGCCCTTTCGATTGAAGAAGGAAAGAACCTTTGTGCTTTTTATTCTGGGTTTCCCTTCATGCTCGGAGCTCAAGGTGCTGTGAACATAATTTTCAAGTCCAGTGGTTTCTGGCCCCCTTTGATGGCTGGTTTAGCAGAGATCCCACAAGACAGTCTCCTTGGTGATTTTCAGCACACCGACCAACTATAGAGAAGCAGCCTGGCCCCTCTAGACTTTGATTTCCACAGGGTCTAGTCTGGGAACTATCCAGGACCCATCTTCCTGGGCCTTCAGGTGAGACCACAATCTGGCCTTGAAGGTGGGTTCTCATGGCAAGGATTCAAATCACAAAAGAGATCAGGCCTTAAAGTGTAATCCCATTAATCATTCCCTCGGGCCAGGTCTCTAGGCTCAAACAGGGGCCTCATTATATCTGGTGACAAAGAGTTCACAAAGCAAAACTGGATCTGTGCTTTTGGGAACATTACAGCATGGTGTTCCCAGAAGCATCGCATTCATACCTCAGTGCATGGCACATCATAATTCATGCTCAATTGCATCCCCCATTGTTGAAGCCTTCAGGCTGGCACTGGCTGCTGCTAAGGCTGCCATGTATGTGCTTACCAACAAACGATTCTGTAACACATAACATCTGGAGGGAGGAAAAGCAGCCCTAATTGTGACGGGTGCAATTCCTTTGGGTAAGGGTTGATACCCTTCCGATGGAGTGAGTGTTTTTCTTTGCCCTCTCCTTCTTGCTCCCTCCTGATCTTATATAGCCAAGGCCCGCAGGAGGAGCTGACCCATTTCCAAATGTATGCGTTGGTCCAGCTGAATCCTCCAGCGGAGGGCTCTTGAGGCTGCTGACAACATCCCCTGGTCAGGCTTCGAGAAGTACCAACCACTTCACAGAGACAAGCTTTGGGTTACAAGGACCCTCAGCAAACCATGGAAATGTCAGATGTGCAAATATTCTGGGCTCAGCTTCAGCTACTGTGGCCTTTCCCCAGGAACCATGCTCAGGGTTTTCAGCAGGAACACCAGCATCAAAAGAACCCCTTCAAAAAAACCCCCAAATTCACAGCATCAACAAATGAAGGGCTAGAGAAGGGCAGTGATTATTCCCCATCACAAAAGGATTTCTCGCCTCGCGAAAAGGATTTGCTATGGATTTCCTTTTGAAAATGCACACCCCAAGAACACTTACCATGTGATTCAATTTAATGCACAAATCTCCAGGAACTCATCCAATCACCCAGTGCGCAGAGCGATGTACACGGGCAATTGGGGCTAAGGTGCAGAGGAGCTTCCTGCCAGCAGGGGGAGCTCTTCCCCTGGTTCAGGCAGCCATCACAGGTCTCCAAATCGCCCACCGTTTACCCAAGGAAAAACGTGCTGGGGCTTAAAGAGCGAGGAGTCAGGGCTGAATGTCGCTATCCAAAAGAACACAGACAACCAGTGGATTTGTGCTTTGTCCTGCTGGCAATGGGGAGCCTCTGAAGGATTCTCAGAGATATATAGAGTTGTACTGAGTCATCCTTTTTTTGCCCACTGTCTCTGATGGCTTTAGGGAACACATTTTCAAGAACGGTGTTCCCTGCATTTTTAACTCCTCTTAAAATGCATTACCAGGATGACCTATGAACCAAATCATTTTCAGGGGCCAAGGGCAGGTTCAAGCTTAAGGGTGTTTCTCAGAAAGTGTATAGCTTTGTTTTGTTGGGGGCTTGGGGAAAGATAGGCATGGTTTAGAGGGATAGCAGGGAGTTGGAGGCAGAAATGCTATCATTTTATGCTCCAGTGGAGTTCCAAACCTTGAAGCAAGAGGCTTGGCACTGAAAATGGTACTGTTTGAAAGTTAATGGGCAAGACATTCTGAGAAATGGGTTGTGGAGATAAGCATCAGGAGGAAACTGCATTGTTTGAAGTTCGCCTGCATCCAGGAAACCAAGAAAAGCAGAGCCACCCATGAACTGAACTGCAGTGCACTCACGCACGCGCTCATGGAATCCAAGCACTCTCCAGAGACAAGCATCTACAGAAGCAAATGAAGAGTGACTTCTCTGAAAAAAGCTGGGAAATGGTATTTCCTGCCTGTTTTGGGGACAAAGTCACGATATTCTCAGGAAGAGACATGAGCTCCCGAGGACAAGGACTGGGCACCATCCCTTTATTCCTGCTGAATATTGATAGTAAAAGCAAATGTCTTGACTTCAGAGAACTCCCAAAAGCTAAGGAACCCAAGGGGAAGTGATGAAAATGAGAAATGAGTGTTCTCTTGAATACTTTATACCAGAATCAGGCCACTGTGATCTCCCTCCAGAATGCCTGCAATGGCTTTCCCACTTTCCTCTTGATCTCCTCCCCCATTTACCTTCCATAGTGCTTCCAGGAGGATCTTTCTAAACCTGATCTTCGGTGACTCCCCTTTGCTCTCAGGACAAAGCCTCAACTCTTTGATGTAAGTTACAAGGGCCTCTATACTCTTGTCTCTGAGGATGTCCCCAAACCTCATCTCTTGCCCTAACTCTTCTTGCCCTTTCTGCTCCAGCTATTCTGAAAATCTTGTAACTCCCTGAATGGGCCATGTTTTCAGTGGCACAGGAAAGGTAAATGGTGCTGGGGTCATTGTAGTGTACTGTAGGTCCTTCCTCCTTACATTGGCTAGAAGTTGTCCAGACTCACATCTTCGAGGAACCCCCATACACTGGAACACATCCCCCCTCCTGCTCCCCTTTTGCTCTGCTCCTATGTGGTTTTCACTCTCCCTCTGGGTCTTTGCACATAACCAGAGCTCTTCTATCTCCCTCTCTTTCTCCTTCTGTTCTATCCTTCGAATGTTGAATTAGACAATATCTATTAGGGAAGGCTTTCCTGATTCCCCAAGACTCGGAGAGACACCCCTGATATCTCCCTCTCCTGCCTCCCTGTGTGTATCCCTGTTGTACCCTTTGTACACTGTGTGTCACTACATGCCCACCTGTCCATCAATCCCTCTAGACTGTCAGCTCCACAGAGGTGGGACTTTTTCCCTGCTGTGTCCCCATGCCTAGTTCAATGCCTGTCATACTGTAGGAGCTCAAATAATATTTTCTGATTGAAAATATTTCTTTCCCCCAGGCTATCAAAAGACTACCTTGGCTTTTTGGGCCAATTTTTTTCTGATCAAGTAAGATCTATTATTAATGATGCCTCAATTTGGCCTGTGAATGGTGCATCCATTGACAGATGGATCCAGCTGCTCTGTTTGTGCTGTAAAGCATATCCCTCCTTCCTCTAGAGCTCTCTTTCACAAGCACTTCCATTACCTTAATATTTTATCATGCAGCCATTTTTCAGGGTATAACGGCATCATCTCCATTTAACCAAATGTCAGTGTAGAGTAGTCAAGGCTATTGGTTCACATGGCATTCCGGCAATTAGAAAGCTTCATTAACAGGCCAGTTAGGCTGAGGCTATGTGGTTACATGTTCTCAACTCTACTTTTATGCAAAATGACATATAAACAAATAGAGATCAGGGATTGCTGAAACATTTTCCAGGGGTGTCAGAAGGTCACAAAAATAAATGATCAGTTCACTGTCTTATACCCTCCACCTCTGTAGAACCCAAGCTCTGAAGGACATCAAATCACAAGGTCAACATTTGATTTCATCAGTCTGATAATCTGCTATTGTCAGACTCCTATAGACTCAGAAACCTGCAGGATGCATGCAACCAGAGCATTAGATTCCACTGAACACCCCACCCCTAACAGAGCGGATGACCGAGAGATTGCATGTTTGACTCTAACGAGTCCTCAGACATGGCCAACACACTTGGAGGCTGAAGAGCCCACACATCCTACAGCCCAGGCCCTGCCTCCTGCCCACAGTGCTGGGGGCAGTGGCTTCAGAGGGAAGGATGCAGTGTTTCTTTTTTAAACTAGGTATGACAGACTCTGGTGCTAGGCTGCCTGCCACTTACTGGCTTTGTGGACCTTGGGAGAGTTACTTAACCTCTCTGTTCCCCAGTTTCCTCATCCATAGAGTGGAGATAGTAACAATATCTATTTCTATTTCTCAGGGTTGTTGAGAGGATTAAATTAGTTACTGAGGAGCTTAGAACAATGCCTGACATAAAGTAAGTACCATAACAAATGTGAGCTATAATTATGATCTTAACAAGAATGGTGGACAGACTTTAATATCTGTTTGGGTTACCTTAAAGTCATGAGTTTAAAATGCCTACCTCCAGCTCCCCTCCTGTGTTGACAATGATGAACAGCAAAGCAGGATATCTTGTGTAAATGGTGTATATCTCATTGGGACTCACTGGATGTTTTGACCCCTGGCATGCTGGCTTTTAGAAGGGACCTAGAAATGAAGTGGTTTTGCTGGTCTCATCAAGCTGGAGTGAGCTGTGGGAACAGGCTTTCAGAATGTGGCCCTGCGGTTTCAGGACAAGGGAGCCGTAGGCGAGTTCTGCTCTTCTCAGCTCAGGCAATAGACTGTTTTGAACCCAAGCCAGCTTGGGTGATCTCAGCTTAGTCCCTGCTGCCAGCCCAAGTCCTCTCTAAACTGGAGCTGGTTTTGCAGATGCTGCACTAGCTCCTTAGTGGAGCCAGTTAGATTGGATTCCAGGTAGCGAATGTCCCTCTGGGGAGGCTTGTACAAAAGCATTCTTTCCCACAGGGTGTTTGAAGGTAGGTTGACCCAGGAAGAGATGTACTTAGAAGAGAGGGAAGAAGGGTGGTTTAATAGGAATTAAAAGCCCCTTTAGCAGTCAACAGGCCCCTTTTGGAAGAACACTGAATTGAACTTGGATGAGGTAGCTCAGTAGGAGGATGGGGGCAAATGCACAGGTTTGGGATCTTCATTGGAGCACTGACAGGAATTGTTGACAGATGAATGGAGGTGGGGGTAGGGGAGAGAGATGGCTCAAGAATGGCTCCAAGGGTATTTTTGGAGCAACTAGGTGGCCGGTGGTGCCGCTGTTTGCACACCCCCTTTCTAGGCTGAAACAGAATGGCTGTGACAGCCCTGCTGGCCCCTCCTCCATCATCCTAGTTGGCAAAGCTCCCCTCCCCAGAAGTCAAGACAGACCCACTATCCTTTAGTGGATCCAGGGTGATGGGGGGACACTTTGGAGAACCTTTCTCTGAGGTAAAGTCTACATCCATCCAGCAAAATCTCTGGGCATCTAGCTGATTCCCCAGGTGGGCTGCTGGAATGATGTCCATCCCTTCCCAGATCTAGGGCAAAGGCTCCTTACAGGAGGGGAGCATCAATCCCTTTTGCCTCCCACAGTATCCTGCTGTGCAGTTTTAGAAATTGGGCTAATGAGTAAAAAGAGTGTGATGTTTCCACTTAAATTACTATCACGGAATCTTGGCTAATTCCAGGGCTTACGGGAGATGCTGCTCCCTTCACTTCCTTAACTGCATCTCTTCTCTGTGTCTGCTCCCTCAGCCGGGCACCTCAGCAACCAAGAAGGATACTCTGCAGCTCTAATTTGCAGAAAATCCTTTCAGATCTGAAAAGAGTTAGCTATCTGTTTCTAGAAAGCTCCTACACAATCATAATCAGTGGCTCTCTCTTTCACACACAAACACACACACGATTTTATTTACGGTCCAGGGAAGGCCCATGCATTCTCAATATATACTCCACCCGCCCTACAAACCACTGTAAAATTCTAAAAACCTACACATGCTTGTAAATAGATCACCCTTAAATGGAGCAGGATCTCTGAATACCCCATGAGTCATGCAGCTAGAATGTCCCCCAGGGAGCCCGACTTGGCAGCCCACATTTTCCTATAAAAAACTGAGTCTAGAGTTTTCTGTGGCACCCAGCTCTATGCCAGGAAGAGCCCATCTGTATTTGGTGGGGAAGCAGCAGTCAGGAAACCTGAGGGGCAAAGTGCTATGTCCTTCACCTGATGGGAAAGCTCCCCTAGGAAGTCGCTTAGCAGAACAATGAGGACAGTCATGCTGCTATAGCAGAAAGAGCAGTGGACAAGGCATGGGGCTGAATTCCAGTACAGGCTCTGTCCTCACTGTGTTCCCCTAGGGAATATGCTTGCCTTCCTTGGGCCTTTGTTTCCTTGTCTCTGAAAGGAAGGGGCTGGACCAGGTTAAATTCAACAATCACTGAGTGCCAAATATGTGCTGTGGGAATGAAAATTTTTTAAAAGCCAAAATTCAGCTCTAGTCCTCAAGAAGTATGTAGTCTTGTGGATGGATAACTATGGTGCTGCATGGTTAGGATTTGGGGTCCCCAAGGAGGCTAAGAGTCACCCCTCCCAGAAATAGGAGGCTGAAGTTCTGTGTCTCCCTGCTCAAAAAGGCCCGGATGTGGCCCTGGCCTGAGCTGCCATCTAGCCCTCTTCTCTCTGGGTCTCAGTCAAACCAAACAGACCTCAGCTGAGAAGCCCAAAGCAGAGAGAAATCTTCTTAATGAACTGGTGAGTGTCACTTTGCTGCAGGGCCGCTGGGGGAGGCAACCAGTATGGGGCTCCTGAAGGTATCTCCAGCCTACCTGGAGCCTGGTTAGTGGGATGAGCACTGTTTCCCATGAGGCCCCAGACAGCTTCGTGCTGCGGGGCAGTCTTGGCGGTTCCTACCTGCAGACACTGGGTCTTACACAAGGCTCTTCTCCCTCCCGCTCACCTGCATTACATCAGCTGCCTGCTTCCTTCCATATCTGCATACTCAGCAACCACGGCTACCTCCGATTTCCCACTTGTAGGAAACAGATGGGGCTTTATAGCCACTGGCTGCCAACTCCCTCTGGTCCCACCTTAACGCCGCTGCCCTCTCCTTCTGCCTCTCACACTGGGACTAGTGAGACCAGTCAGCCTTTCCCCAGAGGCTTGGCAAGAGCCCAAATCCCAAGTCCCATCCCTTCTTCCTCTCTGTTTTCCACTTCTTTACCAGCGACCTCTCTCCACAGGCAGCATGGCCCATGTCTCTTTTTCTGTTCTTCTAAACTAAACTGTGTGACTATCATTCACTAACTCCACGACTGGGATTCTTTTAGCTCTTAGGCTGGTTAGTCACCATTTGCTCCCACCCCAACGTCAGCTATTCCCTACTGTGAGCCCTGAGGGACTGACCCCCTGTGGACTACATCTCCTAGAATCCCTTGTCACTGGCTTCCGGTCAGGTTTAGCCAATGGGAGGAAACAAGAGGAGGGTAGAGGTTGGGAGGAAAGATAGGTCAGGGCATATCTTCTCACCTATTTTCTATCCTCTCTCTGCTTTGGTACTGTCTTCTGCTTAAGTGAGGCCCTCCACGACTCTAGCTTCCACCAGGCGGCCCCTCTGGGCCACCGTTACACTGTTGCTTCTCCTCCTCCCCTTAGACTTAGGGTGGTGATGACTTCCCACTATTGCTGATCCCTGGTACTTCACCATCCCTGTGTGTTCCCATAAACCTGCCCACACTTCTGTAGTAGCCGCCAAGCCATCAGGGGTGAATTCTGTTTCCTGTTGTGACCATCCTGCTGCAATAGTCCTCTAGAGTTTTTATTTCAGAGTTTGGCTCACTGCCCTTTTAAAATTCTATAATTTTCCCACGAATATCACTAGAATGGATGCTTTGCTTTTAATATCACACCTACTAGAAATTCTAGGAGAACTCTAGACAGGTTAAATTCCTTGATAAAGCCATGAGCCATGAGAAGAAAAGGCACTCTCTCAGAGACAAGATAAAAAGGTCCCCCAATAGCAGCAAGAAGTTTGTCCCATAAATGATGGGACTCCTGACTTTTACCCCTTGATGAAAAGAAGTGTGGGAGAGCCAGGTCCTGGAAGAAGAGAGTGAGGCAGAGTGATCCCAGATCTGCTTATCTTTAAGGAAAAAAAACCCCTGAAAGAATCCATGTGTCTGAAACTCAAAATGAAGAAATGCTTACTTTTAAAAGTACATTTCAGTTCTTTTTAAAAAGAAATAAAACATTACAGAGTTAAAATACCCCAGGTCCTCACACCAAACCTGTTCCTCTCCCTCCCTTCCCACAGCCACCATTATGATGAACTCCATGTGTCCCCAATCCTTTCTTTACATTTTCTCTATACATTCATGTATTGATAAACAGCATATAACATTGTTCCATGCTTTTAAACTTGTATGAGAAATGGTATCACCCATATACATAATATCCTGCAACTTGCTTTTATCACTCAGCATTGTTTTATCTAGACTGAGCACTATTGCTGCATATAGATAGGATCCGTGTATTCTAGCTGCTGGACAGTATTCCATCAGATGAATGCCCCACAGTTTATTCATTTTATCCATCCTGTCACTGGTGGGCATTTGGTGGTTTTCAAATTTTTTTGTTTCTATAAGCAACGTCTATAAAACATGTATAAAAGTTTCTCCAGGATATATCCTAGAAGTGAAGTGATCGGTCATTGGGTATGCGTAGTTGCAATTTTATTTGAGTTTGCCAAAATTGTTCTACAAAATGATTTTACCTAACTGCTGAATTCCTGTTTCTCTGCATTTTCACTAATATTTTATATTGTCGTAGTTTTCCATTTTTACCAAACTGAAAACATGAAATTGAATTTCCTTGTTTAAATTGAATACCCCTGTTTACTGGTGAGGTCCAGGCAGCTTTTCATATGTATATTGAATATTCAGGGTTATTGTGTAAATTGTTGGTTTATAGTCTTTACTCATTTGCTTATTGTTGGGCTCCTTGTCCTTGTTAGAAATTGACTTAAAGAACTTCTTTTTTTTTTTTAAGTGGAATATTAGACATTTAATTAAATGCATTTAATTGAGATCCACCCTCGCTTTTTGGATTTCTCACTCCTTAGTCTCCTGGGTTTCTGGCTATCCTCTAACTCCTCCTCCTCTGCTCACCCCTCGGAGCTGTGTCCTAGGCCCACCTCTCTTCTTCCTGTCCCTGGATGCTCTCATTGCCTCTCCTGGCTCCAGTCCCCACAACATGCATGTATCCCTGGCCCAGATCTCTTTCTCTGAACCCAGAGAATATCTCCTCTCAGCATTCTACAATCACTCCAAACTCAACGTGGCTTCTGTCCCCTAAACCTGCTTCCTTGGGAGGGTTTCCTGTTTTGGTCCGTGGCAATTTCACCTACCCTGTCATTGGAGTCGGAACCAGTGCAGTCATCCTTGACTCCTTCATCTCCTGGACCCACCCGATGATCAAGTCCTGCGGATTCTACATCCAAACCTTCCTCTGCGTCCCCACTGCCACCCCCACCCCCTCGCCTAAACCCCCATTGCCTCTCACCTGGCTTATTACCACTAGCAGATCTCCTAGAAGCCATGCTTGTCCCTTTCCATTTCATTCTTCATACAACATGCAGAGTGACCTTTTAAAACCTGTCACCATCTTGCTTAAATTCCCAACGGCTTCTCACCGCTCTTGGGATAAGGGCCAAATCCTTAACATGACCTTCCGTACTTGGGCTCCTGTCTGCCCCTGCAGCCACGGACTCGCCTCAGTGCCCGCTGTCTCTTGTACCTACCCTCGACTTGTTCAGTCCTTCAGATTCACCCCTCTCCCTCTCGACTCTGGAACTTCAACCACTGTTCCCTCTGCCCTTTCTCCAATTAGCTCTCACTCATCCTCCAGTGAAATGTCACTTTTTTGGGGATGACGCCCACTGTTCCTGAGACAAGAACTACCTCTCGCTGCTCTAGGCTCTGTGCCACCTCTGTGTACCACTCTTCTCAGGCTGAATCCGTATTTCAGTTTTTTTATTTGTTTATTTTCGGACATACATCATAATATATTTCGAATTCTGTGTAGATTACATCATGTTTACAACCCAAAAACTAATTATAGTGCATCCCCTCACATGTGAGCTTAATCACCCCTTTTGCCCACCCTCCTCCCCGCTTCCCCTGTGATAACCACCAATCCAATCTCCAATGCTATGTGTTTGTTTGTCATCATTTTTATCCTTTACTTATGAGTGAGATCATATGGTATTTGACTTTTTCCCTCTGGCTTATTTCACTCAGCATAATACCCTCAAGGTCCATCCATGTTGTCACAAATGGCTGGATTTCATCATTTCTTATGGCTGAGTAGTAGTCCATCGTGTATAGATACCACATCTTCTTTATCCATTCGTCCCTTGATGGGCACCTAGGTTGCTTCCAAGTCTTGGCTATTGTGTATAATGCTGGAATGAACATAGGGGTGCAAGTATCTTTATGCCTTTATGTTTTCAAGTTCTTTGGATAAATACCCAGCAGTGGAATAGCTGGATCATATGGTAGATTTATCCTTAATTTTCTGAGGATACTCCATACTGCTTTCCATAGTGGCTGCACCAGTCTGCACTCCCACCAGCAGTGAACAAGTGTTCCCTTCTCTCCACATCCTCTCCAACATTTATTGTTTCCTGTCTTGTTAATTATAGCCATTCTGACCAGAGTGGGGTGATAGCTCCTTGTAGTTTTGATTTGCATTTCCCTCATAGCTAATGATGTTGAGCATCTTTTCATATGCCTGTTGGCCATCCGTATATCTTCTTTGGAGAAATGTCTGTTCAGATCTTTTTCCCATTTTCTAATTGGATTGTTGGTTCTTTTGTTGTTGAGCTGTATTAGTTCTTTGTATATTTTGGATACTAACCCCTTATCTGATATGTGGTTTGCAAATATCTTCTCCCAATTGTTAGGTTGTCTTTTCATTTTGTTGATGGTAAGAACTTCTTTATGTATTTCAAATATTAATCCTTCTTTATGATTTGGCTTTTACTTTATTTTTTCAGTTTTTAATTTTGACATTTTCCTTTTTGATTTATAATTTTCATGTCTTATAAAATAAATTCTTCCTTATCTCCATGTCATAAAAACTTTCTCTCAAGATTTAGGTCTCAAGCCGTCTGAAGTTTATTTTGGATGTGGTGTGAGGTAGGGATCTAATGTAACTTTTTTTCCATATAGGAAGCCAGTTGTCCTAACATATTCTTGAATGGCTCATAATTTCTCCACTAGTTTATAATGTTTCCTCTATCATTAACTAAAGTCCAATTTATGTTGGATCTATTTCTGGACTTTCTATTCTTTTTTACTGATAGATTTGTCCATCCCTGCTAGCCATCCTCCCCACACTCACTCCTGTTGAAAATGTTAGATAAAACCCATAGCCTCCCATCTCCACTCCCCATCTCCAATATCTCCCTCCTCAATTTTTCCCTGCACTCATCTACTAGATCTATCTTTCCAAGAATTATCATCACCTAATTTATTGAGTGCCTGTGTGCTAGACAGTGTGCTAACTACACATGCATTTTTCATTTATTCCTCATAGCCCCATAAGCTAATCCTTGTTTTGCCGCTTAGGGCACTGAGGCTCAGAAGTTGAGTAATGTGCTCATGTCACACAACCAGTAAAAGACAAAGCTGAGGCTGGAGCCAAGTTTATTTGTCCCCAGAGGCTTGATGGCACTCCACTTTTATTTTCTAGCCTTCAAGACTTCTGTGATCAGGTCCCCATCTGATCTCAGAATCCTTCCATGTATAAAATGGGGATATTAATCCTCCCTTGCAGAGTTGTCATAAGGATTGTGTGAGATTATAAATGTGAAAGCATTAAGCACAGTGCCTAGCATGTAATAGGCACTCAATAAACTTCAGCTAAATTTGAATAAGAAGAAGGTGGCAGTTGCCAAAGTTAAAAAAAAAAAAGTTTACCCCAACTCACTTATCCATGCTTTAGAATCCCATTGAGAGTTGGATAAGAGTGAGTGGGATGGAGTGAGAGGGGCAGAAGTCATCTTTGGATAGCTCCCCCTTCCACTCTGCTTTCTCTGGTTAGGGGCCCCAGGAGCAATAGGAAGACTCACAAGGGGAAGCTGACAAGGATGGGAAACGCTTAGAAATCTTATTTATTCCTGCTGAACTTCACAGCTAAGAGTTAACAGCTATTCTGTAGCTCTGGACTTACACAGCAAGCTTGGCTATTGAATGGCTATCATGATCCACGTTTCACATCTCCAGGCACTCAGAGCTGGAGGGGGTAATCTTCCTCCTTCTCTGGGCTGCCTGGACTCAGACTATGAACAGCCATCTCTTTAGTGATTCCCATGGCAACAAGGCAACTATAGGTCTCTCTCAGAGGACGCAGGTGAAACAAGACAGCCTTTCTGGGCAGCTCTCTGGCTAATGGGAACCACATTGACGAAGCAAGCTGATTGACTTGAAAAATCCAGCTGTAGCACTCGGGCTGTCTTTAATGCTTGAGGATTATGCTCACTTGCAATTTTGTTACTAATTGAAGTTTTCATGGGAAAAGCAAACACATATATACACATGTATGTATGTACTTCCCTGCTGATTCTTTTTCAGAAGCAGTGGACTGTACCCTTTGGTTACCGGTTTTCTTTGACTCCATCACTCACATCTGCACTATGTCATTGACAGCTCCGGCCACGGCCCCAGGACTCTCTGCAGGGGTCAGAATAACAGGAAGACAACAGTGGGGAGAACAGTGCCCTCTTGCCCTTGTTTAACTTGGAAATGCTGCCTGAGTCTTACAAGAAGCAATATGTTAGGTCCTAAAAGAGGTGGGGACTACATCAGGTTACTGAGAAAGAAACCTAAAAGGGCTAAAGCCTGTTTTCCTTTGCTGCTCTGGCTTGGGGTTGAGGCAGCTGCTCACTGCCATGGGATTCCTCTGAATGTGACTGATTTGGAAAGGGCAGGACTTCTCCCTTAAAGAGTCCCTACTGTTCCCCCACACCAAGTGGGGACCCTGAACTCCCATACCTTTCTTTATGGTTGACAGGAAAGAGGAACGCTCAACCTGTGTTTATAATTGCAGAGGTTTGAAGGAGAAGCTGTCCATGATAGGGATACAAAGGGACCCCATTCTTTGATATGTGAACATGGTAGCACACAGGTTCCCACTCTGTATCTGCTGTCACACACACCTATACACCCCCTAAACACATGGCAATGTTCGTATGCACACCACACGTCCATGGACATGTCCAAGGCTAGGCCAATTCCAGGGAGTGGTATACCTATTTTTTCCGCATTTGCAAAAGCATATTAGAACACGGGTGAGCTCCAGCAACGTGTTAGAAAACGAATTCACTCACGAAAGCCATGCTTGATTGTTTGTAACAGACTAATTGTGATGCATCTCACTACTGATGGTGACATCTCGGGGACAGGAGATCTGATTTCTGTTCCTGGTCTGGTGCTAGTTCAGTCCCTTGGGTAGGGAACTTCTCTGAACACTGGTTTCCTCATCTGTGAAAGTGTGAGGCTGGGCTGGTAGCCTCTGAGGTCACTGGCAGCGCTAACCTTCTCTAGGTCAAACTCCTTTTGTGCTTTGTGTAACTGGGCATATCTGAGGTGCCTGGAAATCAGGCCATTCCAGAATTTCCAGGCCTCTGAGCATTCTTGCTGGTCCCTTTAACCTTTCCCCCCATAAAAGTTTCCATTTACGTCCTGCCCTCTTGACTTCTAAACATCCTTCTGGTTTCCATCCCTTTCCCCTAAAATGCTACCCTCAGGGGGGTCGGCCTGGTGGTGCAGCAGTTAAGTTCACATGTTCCGCTTCTCGGCAGCCAGGGGTTCGCCAGTTCGGATCCCGGGTGTGGACATGGCAGCACTTGGCACGCCATGCTGTGGTAGGCATCCCACGTATAAAGTAGAGGAAGATGGGCACGGATGCCAGGCTTCCTCAGCAAAAAGAGGAGGACTGGCAGTAGTTAGCTCAGGGCTAATATTCCTCAAAAAAAAAAGAAAAAAAAAACAATTAAAATGCTACCCTCAGGAAAGGACGTGATAATTGTGTACACAGGAGGAGGAGTTGCCTTAGCAGAAGAATGAAGCTTTGAACCAAAGGAGCAAAGCCCTAACTGTGGAATTTTAGCTGAAGTGTTGAAGGGGATGTTTGGAAGTGAGGACCCTACTACACAGAAACCTATCCTGTTGCTGATGCCTAAAGTTCCACCATTAGCAAGTGAGTCCTTTTACTAAAACTATTGAGGGTCTCCTCCCCACAAAAGTAATGTATTAAAATTCGCAAGTCATTCAAGACTTGGTGGGATGGAGTTATTCAGATCCTTTCCCCACTGCCTTTTGATTAAGGGTGTGGAAAGGAGAGTGAAGGTGGGTTAGAAGGCTAGGGGCCTTAGTAGCTGATGGATATGAGAGGAATGTCCTGAAGGGAAAAAGCCAAAGGGCAGGCTTGGGACCCCAGAAAATAAACTTCATGTACCGAACAATTTTGGTGAGGGCCTGTCCTGCACTAGGAATTCCCCCACAGGGAGGAGGAGCCCAATGAAGGAATCAGAAGTAATTCCAGACATATTAGAGCAGCACAGGCCTTGGAGCTAAAACAAAAGAGGCTGTCACTCCATTTGGATAGGCTGTACCTTCACTCAAAATTTGTTCAGATGTCAAGACTGATGACACCACACATGCACCAAGAGGGTATTAAAATGGTTATAACTTGCATAATGAGGCTTTCTAGGGAGAGCAGATAGGCTCCCAAGCAGATCTGAAAATGTCTTGGGATTTTGTGGTGGTTGGGGCGCGGGGCTGGGGTTAGGGCTTCTGCCTGTGAGCAAGAGCTTGTGTGGCTTGAACTTCCCACAGGGGCTAAAGGAGGGTGCACCTGGGTGTTCTCGTCAGCTTGCCCAGATGGGGGGCAAACGGGAGGAGGGAGTGATGGGGCTTGAAAGCTGTCAGCAGCCAAAAATCAAAACTGAGATTTTGATTTTTTTACAGATTAAGAAGGAGCAACAGATCCTGTTTGTTCCCATGGCCTGTCAAGATCCTCCCTAACACCACTAGCCCCCAGGACCCCTAGGCCTTCCAGGTCTTCAGCGTTGGGCAGAGGCCAAAGTGGCTTCTGCATTCTCAGGTCAGTGCACCTGGAAGTTTCATTCTTTTAAGAACTAGAGAGGCCTGTTAAAATATCTTCTGAATCCACAGACCTCCTGACCTGCAGTTTGTGTGTGTATGAGTGTGTGTGTGTGTGTGTCTTTAAAGAACACTGGCTTTAACACTGACCCCAAGCTTCAGAGTCTTGTATAATGAAATGACTGGGCCTCTTAATCAGAACTGGCTCATTTTGTGTCTGAGAAATTGAAATATGCTAAGGAGAACAGAAGGGCAGCTCCAAAGGTAAAGTTGATCATCTCACAGCTACTCATCAAACATATATCATGCAGAGTAGGAGTAGGAATAAAACCAAGAAGACATGCCAGAATGTGAGCTCAAAAATGCACCGTCCTTCCAAGCTGGTCTTGGGGAGCCACACACCATCCAGAAATGCTGACACCACCTCTCTTGTTCTTGGAACCAGCTCTCCTTTGGGCAAGGTTTTAGAGTCAGGCCAAAAATAATCTTGTTCTCTTAGATTTGGTTTTAAAATTGCAATATCCGTCAGGAGACAAGGTCTTTGGGTTCAATCAGGCTGGTTTAAATCCCAGATGCATGATCTTTGACTGTTTTCTTCCATCTGAGCCTCAGTTCCCTAACCTGCAAGAAGGGGATGCTAAGACCATACAGAATGTTGTAAAAATTAGGAGTGTTATATGTGATCAATATTTCATAGAGTAGGCACTTAATACTTACTATAATATTACTTGGTTGTGTGTTCTCACAGGACAAGAATTGATCTTATTATTTGTTGTATCCCCAGGGCCTGGCACAAAGTCAGGTATGTAGTAAATGCTGAATAAAGATTTGTGAATTGAACTGGTGAAGTGATAACTGGCATATCCATCCTTCTGATCCCACCTAGTAAGGACAGGGAAGGGAAGGCATGAACACTTATGCATACTTTCCTGTACATTACACCATTTCATTTTTACAACTCTGAGTATTGACAGCCTCATTTTGACAGATGAGGAATAATGAGGCTCCAAGAGGTGAAATAATACTCCTAAGGTTAAACAGTGAGAGATGGAGCTGGGCTTTCCCTCAAGAGCCCATACTCTCTCTAGGCCACCAGACCACAAGTGTGGTGGGAGGCAGTGCAAGAGCAGTGCATCAGGGAGGAGCCACCAGGCAGGAATGTCACACTAATATTTTCCTCAAATGTTCAATTATCCTCAACAAAAATACTTCCCAGATGTTTCTAGGACCTGGCAAGTCTTCAGTCGCAAAGCAAGGGATGGTCCCACACCTGCAGGAGAATGGAACTTATAGCTTGACCTCTCTGGAGCATGCTTTTTAATCTGTCCGAGGGCCACCTGGAAGAACCCTGTCTCAGCTGCGCTGAGGGTTCCAAGGCCACGTGAGGCGATATGTTTACCCCACCCAAGTCCTAGGTCATGTTGGGTGTTATGGATTTAATTGTGTCCCCCAAAAAGACATGTTGAAGTCCTAACCCCTAGTACCTGTGAATGTGACCTAATTTGGAAAGAGGGTGTTTGCTGATGTTCAAGTTAAGGTTAGGTCATACTGAGTGAGGGTAGGCCCTTACTTCAGTGTGGCTGGTGTCCTTATAAGAAGAAGGAAGTTTAGACACAGGCACCCACACAGGGAGGAACACCATGTAAAGACAGGGCAGGGACTGAAGTGATGCAGCCGCAAGCCAAGGAATACCAAAGATTGCCAGCTAACCCTAGAAGCTAGCAAGCAGCAAGGAAAGATTCTACCCAGTCTCAGAGAGAGCATGACCCTACTGACTCCTTGACTTCAGACTTCTAGGCTCCAAAATTGTGAGAGAAAAAAATTCTGACGTTTCAAACCCAGTTTGTGGTACTCTGTTAAGGCAGCCCTAGGAAACTGATACAGAGGGCTCTTCTGGGCAGCCTCCAAGGTCCAGAGCCTGGCGCCTCAGCCATCAGCTGAGTAAGCCCAGGAATTCCATCAGGCCAGACACCACAGCTCCCTAGCCCCCTCCACCTTTCCCTGTGAGACAAGACAGACTTCAGCTCCTGGACACACATCTCCCTGGTGGGCTTTCTATTCAACTCTTAGCTCAGAATATCCTTCATGAATTTGAGAAATACAGTTTTCTGTAACATGAGTACCGATAGGCATACTACTATTTCTATACTCCCCTAGTGTAGGCAGAGGGTCTAGAACATTTGCTCCATTCTAGATCTGGAGAACAGAGGCACGTGGAACTTTGTGTGGTGCACAGAGAAGAGGAAGAGTGAAATAATAAGAACACAGATTTTGAACTCAAACAGTTCAGATTCTAGCTCTGCTCCCTACCAGCTGTGTGACTTTGGTAAAGCCACTTGGTCTCAAAGCCTTAGCGTCCTCATCTACAATATAAGATAAATAACACCTACACCATGGGGTTATTATGAGGATTAAATGAAATAATATGCATGAAGTGCCTGACACATTATTACATAAATTACTTAAATATTATTACTCTTACTTTTGTCATTGTTGCTATTATTTCATCTTTATTATTAACTTCTTGAAATGGGACAGCCTACACCATGAGTTACAGCATTATATGAGGGGAGAGACATAGAGAGAGTCAGAAATGAAAGGAAGAAAATTCATTGAGTTGTCCGCCCAGCTCATATTCCTATTTTCTGAGAACGGCTCCTCCTACCATAGTTGGTGCTCCATAAATGGCAGGTGTTATTATTACTTTTTTATTATTGCTGTTTATGAAGTTATGTGTCTGAACCAGATCAATGCCACTAACAGTTCCTTCTTTGCCCCAGCCAGTGTCAAAGTCCCAGGCACCTGTGGTAAATTGGATTATTGCTCCCAATCTTCTCTCCCCTGTAATGGGATTATATATTTATACCCTTTTCTATGCAAGGCGCATTTCCTCCAGCTGGGGGCAGAGTATACTTTCTGCATGACTTGTTTTGGCCAATGGGATATCAGCAGACATGACATTGACAGAAGCTTGTGGTCTGGCTTATCATCTTGCATTCCTGATCATATCTATTGAACACTTTGTATATGGCAGTCACTACGCTTCATCATCTTATTGAATTGTCACAACTCTGTAAGGTAGGTACTATTTTCATGCCAATTTTCACGGATAAGAAAACTGAGGCCAAGAGAGATTGTTTGCCCAAAGTTATGCCATTATGGACCCACAACTGAACCCAGACAGTCTGGCATGCTTGACCACTACATTTCACCATGCCATCTCATGGCTTGAAGAGATTGGTAGAAATTCCTGTGTCCAAAGACACAAAAAAGTAATATCTGCTTTTTTTTTTTAACACGAGCAATGTGCCAAGCACCAAGCCATGTGTTTTATATATCTTGTCTCTCCATCCCTACAACTACCTCATGAATTTTATGGATGAGGAAACTAAGCTAAGAAAACCTAAGTGGCTTGCCAAAGTCACACAGCTAGTAAGTGGCAGAGGTAGAATTTGACCCCAGATCTTGAATATCTGACCCCAAAAGCTGTACTCTTTCCATCTTCTCACTATACCACACTGTCTCCTCCCTCTGCACACTACTAAGTTATGGGGCCTCAGTTTCTCTAGATCTAAAATGGAGTAATCAGTCTAGAATCTAGAATCTAGAATTCAGATCCTCCACCCACATTGAAGGAGTGTGCTGAGAACAGTAGCAATCATATCTAGGCTTGATCAAGAGTTCATGTTAACCAAAAATTTGTATTATTTTTCAAATACATGGGCAACTTTCTGGAGAATGTGATAAAGGAAACATTTTACAAGTCTTAGAAGGAGCAGAGGGTCAGTGAAGGTCAAACACTGGAATTAAAAAGCATCCTGGGAGAGGTATGTCGGGGAGATGTGGATTGTCTGGTTTGACTGATTCTGGGATGGGTGTTGGGCAGCTCAGGTGTCCTGGCCATGGGAGGGAGCGATTTGTCTAAGCCAATGGTCCAGGCACCAGCCTCTGGTATCTGGTGGCTTTACAGAATAGACAGCCAGGACCCAGGAATTGGATGGAGGTGCCTGAGTTCCCTTCCAACCCACACTAAAATGAAGCCGTTTATCCTGCAAATATTTACCATATAAGCCAGGCGGTCTGAGACAATAGCAGTTTGAATCTGAGCATTTATTTCTGGCAGTAACTTAGCCTTGGCACATCTCAATGGGCCTGTGTGTACCATGTACCTGGCTAACACTTCAGTAAATAGACCCTCCCTGCCTCTTGGGTGCAGTCCTAGAGAACAAATCCTTCTTCCTCAACGATTTTGCATGCAATATGTGAAAATCATCAACTAAACCAAATCCAAGGCTGCAACTAAACCTTCTCCTAGAATTTAGGAGCCAAAGAGTAGCCCTTTACTGTGATGTGAGGAGAGGCCCAGGGTATAATATTAAGTAAAAGAAATACTGTGTAAACTGTGTCACTTTTGCGAGAAAGCAGAGGAAAATGAAAATAATATTCATATTTGCTTGCGTATACACAAAGAAACTCTGGAAGGATGAATGAGCAAGCAGTGACAATGGATAGCTCTGTCCATTGACAGAGTGGGCGAGTAGGAACAGGGTGAATGGACGTAGAGTTAGGAGGAAGACTTCATTACACACTTTTACATTTTTAATTTTTATTATTTTAATTTTATTATTTTTATATTATTATACAATAAATTTGACCTTTTTTGAGAACTTTTTATAGAGTTCTATCAATTTTAATACACGTATAGATTCATATACTACCACTATAGTCAGGATACTAAACAATTCCGTCAACCCGCAAAACTCCCTCCACTGTCTATCCTTTTAATGTCACTGCCTCCCACAAACTTTAACCCCTGGCAACCACTCATCTATTCTCCATCCTAAAAATTCTGTCTTTTCAAGAATGTCATGTCAATGGAATCACATAGTATGTAACCTTTTGAGACTGCTTTTTTTTCCACTCAACATAATATCTTTGGGATTCATCCAAATTTTTGCATGGATCAAAAATCTATTCCTTTTTATTGCTGAGTACTAGTCTGTGGATGGATGGAACACAGATTTTTCCCCATTGAAGGACATTTGGTTTGTTTCCAGCTTGAGGCAATTATAAGTATACCTGCTATAAATAATATTCGTGTACAGGTTTTTGTGTGAACATACATTTTTATTTCTCTAGGGTAGATATGCAGGTGTGGGATTGTTGGGTCATGAGTATATGTTTCACTTAATGAATAACTGTGAAGCATTTTTCATTGGGGCTGTACCAATTTGCACTCCTGCCAAGAATGTATGAGGGTTTTAGTTGTTTCATATCCTCATCAGCAACTGGAGCTGTCAGTATATATTTTTAAAAAACATTCTAACAGGTGTGTAGTGGTTTTATAATTTGCATTTCCATAATGACTAGTGACGTTCAGCATCTTTCCATGTGCTTATTTGCCATCCTTATATCCACTTTTGTGAAATGTTTGTACATGTCTTTTACTCACGTTAAAAGTGAATTGTTTGTTTTCTTGCTTTTGAGTTTTGAGAATTCCTGATATATTCTGGATGCAAGACTTTGTCTGATGTGTGATTCGCAAATATTCTTTCCCAGTCTGTAGTTTGTCTTTTCAGACTCTTACCAGGGTCTTTCTCAGACATTCTTTTTAATTTTGATGAAGTCTAACTCATCTGTTTTTTTAGGATTGCATTTTTGATGTCACATCTAAGGACTCATTGTCAAATCCAAGGTCACATAGATTTTCTTCTAAAAGTTTTATACTCTTATGTATTACATTTAGATTTATGATTCATTTGAGTTAATTTTTGTTTAAGTTCTGAGGTTTAGGAGGAGGTTTGTTTTTTGCATATAGATATCCAATTGTTCCAACATCATTTTTTGAAAAGACTATCCTTTCACCATTGAATTATTTTTGTGCACTTGTCAAAGTCGTTTGGCCCTATCTGTGTGGGTATATTTTTGGATGTTCTATTTTGTTATGTCGATCTATACATCCATTCCTTTGCCAATACCACATTGCCTTCATTACTGTATAGTAAGTCTTAAAATCAGGTAGTACAACTTCTCCAATTTTATGCTTCCTTCTCAAAATTGTTTAGCTATTTCATATTTTTTTGTTTTTCCATACAAATTTTAGAATCAGCTTCTATATATCTACAAAAATTCTGCTGGGCTTTTTGTTGGAGTTGCATTACCTCTATAGATCAGTTTGGGAAGAGTTGATATATTTTCTATATTGAGACTTCAAATACGCAAACACAAAATGTCTGTGCATTTATTTAGGACTTTGATTTCTATCATCAGCACTTTGTAGTTTTCAGCATTCAGATCCTGTATGTGTTTTGTTAGATTTATACCTAAGTATTTCATTTATTGGAGCTATTTTAAATGTTATTGTTTGCCAATTGTACATGCTAGTGTATTGATGTATGATTGTTCTGTATTTGATTTTGTTTTTTGTAACCTTCCTAAACCCACATATTCATTCTAGGAGATTTTGTGTCTGTTGATTCCTTGGGATTTTCTAAATAGATAATTATGTCATCTTTGAAGAGGGAATGTTTTGTTTCTTCCTTTCCAACCAGTGTGCCTTTTATTTCTTTTTCATATCTTATTGTGCTGGCTAAAATATCCAGTACTATGTTGAAAAGGAGTGATGAGAGTGGACATCCTGCCTTGTTTCCACTCTTGGGGAGAAAGAATTCAATCTTGCACCATTAAGCATAATGCTAGCTAGAGGTTTTTTGTAGAGCCCTTTATCAGGTTGAAGAAGTTTCCTTCTGTTCCCAGTTTGTCATGTATTTTGGATGAATGGATGTTGTATTTTGTCAAATGCTTATTCCACATCCATTGATATGATCATGTGGTTTTTCTTCTTTAAATTGTTAATATGGTGAATGATCAGGAAAAACTGCCTTACATTCCAAGGACAAAAACCTCTTGGTCATGGTGTATTTTTTTTATATATATATTACTGGATTTTATTTGCTAATATTTGCTGAGAAATTTTGCATCTATGTTCATGAAAGACATTGGGTGTAGTTTTCTTTTTTGTCTGGTTTTGGTACCCAGAGTTATGCTGGTCTCATAAAATCAGAAATGTTCCTTCCTCTTCTTGTTTTCTAGAAGAGATTGTGTAGAATTGGGGCTATTTATTCTTTAAATGTTTGGTAGAATTCCCAGTGAAACCATCTGGGCCTGGAGATTTATTTTTTGGAAAGTTTTTAACAATAAATTCAATGTTTTTTCATTCTTCTAGGACCCATCATGCTATCAATTTCTCCTTCAGTAAGTTTTAGTACTTTGTGGCTTTGAGGGAATTATTTCATTTCATCCAAGTTGTGGAATTTGTGTGTAAATTGTATGTACTATTTTATTATTATCCTTTGAATATCTGCATGGTCTGTAGTGATATCCTTACTTTCATTTCTATTTGCAATTTGTGTCCTCTTTCTCTTTTTGTTTGTAAGTGTTGTTAGAGTTTCAACCATTTGTAATGTGTTAAAGTTTGTTTTGGGGCCCAGGATATAGTCTATGTTGGTGAATGTTCTATATGCACCTGAAAAGAAAATGTGTTATACTGTTGGGTGGAACGTTCTGTACATGTCTGTTAGCTTCATTGGTTGACGTTCAGTTTTGTTGCCTGTTGAGACTGTCTGCTAGTTCTGCTGATTACTGAGAGAGGGCTATTGAAATCTCCAAGTATAATCGGGGATTATTTCTCCTGTCATTTTTATCAGTCTGCTTCATTTATTTTGCAGTTTTGTTGTTTGATGCATACACATTTAAGATTGTTATATCTTCTTAATGACTTGACACTGTTATCATTACATCATCTCTCTCTTTATCTCTGGTAATTTTCTTTGCTCTGAAGTTTACTTTGTCTTATATAGCCACTACAGCTTTCCTTTTAAAAAAAAAAAAATACACAGCTTTCTTTTTCGTTAATGTTTATACGGTAAGTCTTTCTCCATCTTATCCTTTTAACTAATCAATATCATTATAGTGAAATGAATTTCTTATAGACGGTATATAGTTGGGTCATTCTTTTTTTCATTCTGACAATGTTTGTCTTTAAATTGATGTGTTTAAACAATTTATATTTAATGTAAGCAATGATATGTTTAGATTTAGCTCTATCAATGTTTTTTTGTTTCTGTTTATTCTCTCTGGTTTTTTTTTTTTTTTTTAAGATTTTATTTTTCTCCTTCTTCTCCCCAAAGCCCCCCGGTACATAGTTGTATATTTCGTTGTGGGTCCTTCTAGTTGTGGCATGTGGGACGCTGCCTCAGCGTGGTCTGATGAGCAGTGCCATGTCCGCGCCCAGGATTCGAAGCAACGAAACACTGGGCCGCCTGCAGCGGAGCGCGCAAACTTAACCACTCGGCCACGGGGCCAGCCCCTCTCTCTGTTTTTTTTTTTTTCTCTTGTTTTTCTGATTTTTTTATTGTGGTAAAATACACATAACATAAAATTTGCCATTTACCCCTTTCTAAGTGTACAGTTCAGTGGTATTAAATATATTCATAGTATTGTGCTACCATCACCAACATCCATTTACAGAACTCTTTTCATCTTTAAAACTGAAACTCTATACCCGTTAAATAATAATTCTCTATTTCTTCCTTTCCCCCAGACCCTGGCAACCACATTTCTACTTTCTGTCTCTATGAATTTGTCTGCTCTAGGTACCTCATGTAAGTGGAATTATATAGTATTTGTCATTTTCTGATTGGCTTATTTCACTTAGCATAATGTCCTCAAGGTTCATCTATATGGTAGCATGTGTCATAAATTCCTTCCTTTTTGAGGCTGAATAATGTTCTGTTGTATGTATATACCACATTTTGTTTACCCATTTATCTTTCAATGGTCACTTGGATTTTTTCCACGACTTAGCTTTTGTGAATAATGCTGCTATGAAATAGATTTACAAATATCTTTTCAAGAACTTGTTTCCATTTCTTTGAGGTATACACCCAGAAGTGGAATTGCTGGATCATATGGTGATTCTGTTTTCAGTTTTTTGAGGAACCACCGTATTGTCTTCCACAGTAGCTATACAATTTTACACTCCCATCAACAGTGCACAGGCTTCCAATTTCGCCACATCCTCACCAACACTTGTTGTTTTCTGTTTTATTTTTTAATAGTAGCTATCCTAATGGGTGTGAGGTGGTATCTCCTTTTAGTTTTGATTTGCATTTTTCTAATGATTTAATGATGTTGAGCACCTTATCATGTGCTTATTGGCTATTTGTATATCTTCTTTAGAGAAAAGTCTATTTAAATCTTTTGCCCATTTTTGAATCAGCTTGTTTGTTCTTTTGTTGCTGAGTTTTAGGCATTCTCTATATGTTCTGGATATTAATCTCTTATCAGAATACAATTTCCAAATATTTTCTTCCATTCTGTGGGTTGCCTTTTTTTTTCTGTTGATAGTGTCTTTTGATGCACAATTTTAAAAATTTTTCATGAAGTATAATTTGTCTATTTTTTCTTCTTATGCCTCTGTCTTTGGTGTCATATCCAAGAAATTTTGCCAAATCTGATGTCATGAAGCGTTTGCCCTATGTTTTCTCCTAAGAGTGTTAGTTCTTATGTTTAAATCTTTGATTTGTTTTGAGTTAATTTTTGTATGTGGTGTTAGATAAGGGTCCAACTTCATTCTTTTGCATGTGGATATCCAGTTTTCCCATCACCATTTGTTGAAAAGACTGTCCTTTCTCCCACTGAAAGTTCTTGGCGCCCCTGTCAAAAGGCATTGACCATATATGTAAGAGTTTATTTCTGGGCTCTCTATTCTATTCCACTGAGCTATATGTCTGTCTTTATGCCAGTACCACACTCTTTTGATTACTGTAGCTTTGTAGTAGGTTTTAAAATCACAAAGGGTGAGTCCTCCAGCATTGTTCTTCTTTTAAAAATTGTTTTGGCTACACAGGGTCCCTTGAGATTTCATATGAATATTAGGATGGGGTTTTCTATTTCTGCAAAAAAGACATTGGGACATTTTGATAGGGACTGCATTTAATCTGTAGATCATTTTGAGTAGTATTGACATCTTAACAATATTAAATCTTCTAATTCATGAACATGGAATGTATTTCCACTTGTTTTTGTCTTCTTTAATTTCTTTCAGCAATGTTTTGTAGTTTTCATTGTAAAAGTCTTTCACTTCGTTGGTTAAGTTAATTCCTAAGTACTTTCTTCTTTTTTTTTTTTTAATTGAGTTAATGATAGGTTACAATCTTGTGTGATTTCAGTTGTACATTAATGTTTGTCATTCGTGTTGTAGGTGCACCATTTCACCCTTTGTGACCACCCTCCCCACCCCACCTTTCCCCTGGTAGCCACTAATTTGTTCTCTTTGTCCACATTTTTAAATTCCTCATATGAGTGGAGTCATACAGAGATTATCCTTCTCTAACTGGCTTATTTCACTTAACATAATTCCCTCAAGGTCCATCCATGTTGTTGCAAATGGGATGATTTAGTTATTTTTGCAGCTGAGTCGTATTCCATTGTATATATATACCACAACTTCTTTATCCATTCCTCTGTTGATGGGCACTTAGGTTGCTTCCACGTCTTGGCTATTGTAAATAATGCTGCAATGAACATTGGGGTGCATAGGACTTTTGGAATTGCTGACTTCACTCTCTTTGGATAGATACCCAGTAGTGGAATGGCTGGATCGCATGGTAGTTCTACTTTAAATTTTTTTGAGGAATCTCCATACTGTTTTCCATAGTGGCTGCACTAGTTTGCATTCCCACCAGCAGTGTATGAGGGTTCCATTCGCTCGACAACCTCTCCAACATTTGTTACTATTAGATTTAGATATTTTTGTCATTCTAATGGGTGTAAGGTGATATCTTAGTGTAGTTTTGATTTGCATTTCCCTGATGATCAGTGATGATGAGCATCTTTTTGTGTGCCTATTGGCCATCCATATATCTTCTTTGGAGAAATGTCTGTTCATGTCTCCAGCCCATTTTTTGATCGGGTTGTTTGATTTTTTGTTGTTGAGTTGTGAGAGTTCTTTATATATTATGGATATTAAACCTTTGTCAGCTATATGACTTGCAAATTTTTTTCCCAGTTAGTGGGTTGTTTTTTTGTTTCAATCCTGTTGTCATTTGCCTTGAAGAAGCTCTTTAGTCTGATGAAGTCCCATTTGTTTATTCTTTCTATTGTTTCCCTTCTCTGAGAAGACATGGTGTTCGAAAAGGTCCTTTTAATACTGATGTCAAGGAGTGTACTGCCTATGTTTTCTTCTAGAAGCCTTATGGTTTCAGGTCTCACCTTTAGGTCTTTGATCCATTATGTGTTTATTTTTGTGAATGGTGAATAAGAATGGACAATTTTCATTCTTTTACATATGGCTTTCCAGTTTTCCCAGCACCATTTGTTGAAAAGACTTTCTTTTCTCCATCGCATGCCCTCAGGTCCTTTGTCGAAGATAAGCTGTCCATAGATGTGTGGTTTTATTTCTGGGCTTTCAATTCTGTTCCATTGATCTGTGCACCTGTTTTTGTACCAGTACCATGCTGTTTTGATTACTGTAGCTTTGTAGTAAGTTTTGAAGTCAGGGATTGTGATGCCTCCCGTTTTGTTCTTTTTTCTCAGGATTGCTTTAGCAATTTGGGGTCTTTTGTTGCCCCATATAAATTTTAAGATTCTTTGTTCTAATTCTGTAAAGGATGTCATTGGGATTCTGATTGGGATAGCGTTGAATCTGTAGATTGCTTTAGGTAGAACAGACATTTTAACTATGTTTATTCTTCCAATCCATGTACATGGAATGTCTTTCCATCTCCTTATGTCGTCATCCAATTCTCTCAGAAAGGCCTTGTAATTTTCATTATATAGGTCCTTCACTTCCTTAGTTAAATTTACCCCAAGGTATTTTATTCTTTTTGTTGCGATTGTGAATGGTATTGTGCTCTTGAGTTCTTTTTCTGTTAGTTCGTTGTTAGAATATAGAAATGCTACTGATTTATGTAAATTGATTTTATACCCTGCAACTTTGCTGTAGTTGTTGATTACTTCTAAGAGTTTTCCAATGGATTCTTTGGGGTTTTCTAAATATAGGATCATGTCGTCTGCAAACAGCGAGAGTTTCACTTCTTCCCTCCCTATTTGGATTCCTTTTATTCCTTTATCTTGCCTAATTGCTCTGGCCAGGACCTTCAGTACTATGTTAAATAAGAGTGGTGACTTGTCTCGTTCCTGTTTTCAGGGGGATGGTGTTCAGTTTTTGCCCATTAAGTATGATGTTGGCTGTGGGCTTGTCATATATGGCCTTTATTATGTTGAGGTAATTCCCTTCTATGCCCATTTTGTTCAGAGTTTTTATCATAAATGGCTGTTGGATCTTGTCAAATGCTTTCTCTGCATCTATTGAGATGATCGTGTGGTTTTTATTCCTCAGTTTGTTGATGTGGTGTATCACGTTGATTGATTTGCGGATGTTGAACCATCCCTGTGTCCCTGGTATGAATCCCACTTGATCATGATGTATGATCCTTTTGATGAATTGCTGAATTCTGGTGGCCAAAATTTTGTTTAGAATTCTTGCATCTATGTTCATCAGTGATATTGGCCTGTAGTTCTCTTTTTTCGTGGTGTCCTTGTCTGGCTTTGGTATCAGCGTGATGTTGGCCTCATAGAATGTGTTAGGAAGTGTTCCATCCTCCCTAATTTTTTGGAATAGCTTGAAAAGGATAGGTATTAAATCCTCTCTGAAAGTTTGGTAGAATTCCCCAGGGAAGCCGTCTGGTCCTGGGGTTTTATTCTTTGGGATGTTTTTGATTGCTGTTTCAATCTCTTTCCTTGTGATTAGTCTGTTCAAATTGTCTGCTTCTTCTTGAGTGAGCTTTAGGAGATTGTAGGAGTCCAAGAATTTATCCATTTCCTCTAGGTTATCCATTCTGTTAGCAGAGAGTTTTTCATAGTATTCTCTTATAATCTGTTGTATTTCTGCAGAGTCTGTTGTTATTTCTCCTCTTTCATTTCTGATTTTGTTTATTTGAGCTTTCTCCCTTTTTTTTGTTGCAAGTCTGGCTAGGGGTTTGTCAATTTTATTTATCTTCTCAAAGAACCAGCTCTTTGTTTCATTGATCCTTTCTACCGCCTTTTTCGTTTCAATAGTATTTATTTCTGCTCTGATTTTTATTATTTCTCTTCTTCTGCTGACTTTGGGCTTTGTTTGTTCTTCTTTCTCTAGTTCAGTTAGGTGTAGTTTAAGATTGCTTATTTGGGATTTTTCTTGTTTGTTAAGATGTGCCTGTATTGCGATGAATTTTCCTCTTAATACAGCTTTTGCTGTATCCCATATGAGTTGGTATGGCATGTTAGCATTTTCATTAGCTTCCAGGTATTTTTTGATTTCTTCTTTAATTTCTTCAATGATCCATTGCTTGTTCAGTAGTGTGTTGTTTAGTCTCCACATCTTTGTGCCTTTCTCAGCTTTTGTCTTGTAATTAATTTCTGGCCTTATAGCATTATGATCAGAGAAGATGCTTGTTATTATTTCAATTTTTTTAAATTTGTAGAGGCTTGCCTTGTTTCCCAACATATGGTCTATCCTGGAGAATGTTCCATGCACACTTGAGAAGAATGTGTATTCTGCTTTTTTAGGATGAAGTGATCTATATATGTCTATTAAGTCCAATTGTTTTAGTTTTTCGTTTAGCTCCACTATTTCTTTGTTGATTTTCTGTCTGGATGATCTGTCCATTGATGTAAGTGGGGTGTTGAGGTCCCCTACTATTATTGTGTTGTTTTTAACATCTTCCTTTAGGTCTGTTAATAGTTGCTTTATGAACCTTGGTGCTCCTATGTTGGGTGCACAGATATTTATAAGCATTATTTCTTCTTGATGAAGTGTCCCTTTGATCATTATATATTGTCCTTCTGTGTCTCTCTTTACCTGTCTTATTTTGAAATCCACTTGGTCTGATATAAGAATTGCAACAACTGCTTTTTTTTCCTTGCTATTAGCTTGAAGTATTGTCCTCCACCCCTTCACTCTGAGCCTGTGTTTGTCCTTGGGGCTGAGGTGTGTTTCCTGGAGGCAACAAATTGTTGGATCTTGTTCTTTAATCCATTTTGCCACTCTGTGTATTTTTATTGGAGAGTTCAATCCGTTTACATTGAGACTGATTATTGATGCATGTGGACTTAAAGCTGTCAATCTGTTGCTCATTATCTGGCTTTCCTGCTTTTCTCTTCCTGTGTGCTTTATCCTACCCATTTGATACTGCAATTTCTTATGCTGGGTTTCTTAGATTTTTGCTTATTTATGTTTTGTGTCTCTGTTCTCTTGTTTAGTTTAGTGTCTACCCTGAAGTTTGTATTTAGAATCTCGTGTATAATATAGTCTATTCTCTGGTGGTCTCTTACTTATTTGGCCTAGACTAATTTAGTCCCTTTGCTCTTCCCCTCCTAAATTATTATTTTCACTTCTTGTTCCAACTTGTGTTATGAGTTTGTAGTTAGAGTGATAAGATCGTCTTTGCTTTGGTAGTTTCCTTACCTTTATCCTAATGCTATAGTTGAATATTTGCTATCCTGTTCTGGTTCTATCTATCTGTCTCCCTACTCTGTGGTTTGTGACCCCTTTCTCCCTTTTTTCTTTTTTCAGGTATGAGAGCCTTCTTGAGGATTTCTTGTAGTGGAGGACTTTTGGTTACAAATTCCCTTAACTTTTGTTTGTCTGGAAAAGATTTAATTTCTCCCTCATATCTGAAGGATATTCTTGCTGGATAGAGTATTCTTGGCTGAAGATTTTTATCTTTTAAAGCTTTGAATATGTCACTCCATTCTCTCCTAGCCTGTAGGGTTTCTGCAGAGAAATCCACTGAAAGTCTGAGAGGGGCTCCTTTGTAGGTAATTCTCTTTTGTCTTGCAGCCCTGAGTATTCTTTCTTTGTCATTCCTTTTTGCCGTTTGTACTACTTTATGCCTTGCAGTAGGTCTTTTTACATTGACAAATCTAGGAGATCTGGAAGGTTCCTCTGCACACATTTCTCCCTCAATCCCTAGATTTGGGAAGTTCTCTTCTATAATTTCATTAAGCACACATTCTGCTCCATTTTCCTTTTCTATGTTCTTGGGAATTCCTATGATCCTTAAATTCTTTCTCCTCATTGAATCTGCTATCTCTCTAATACTTTCCTCATTCCTTTTAATCCTTAGTTCTTTTTCTTCCTCTGTCTGGAGCCATTCAGCCTGTCTATCTTCGATTATGCTAGTTTGCTCTTCTATGGAGTCTACCCGGGCATTCAGGGAATCCGTATTCTGTTTTATCTGGTCCATTGTGTTTTTCATCTCTAGTAATTCTGTTTGATTCCTCTTTATATTTTCAATCTCTTTTGTGAAGTAACTCCAGAACTCGGCTTGTTTCTCTATCTTTCTCTCTACCTCATTGAGTTTTTGGAGTATAGCTGCTCTGAACTCATTTTCATTTAGTTTATCTAATTCCAAGTCCTCAGGACTTAATTCTGTGTTTTTATTGTTTTCCTTCTGGTCTGGGGCTTTTATAAATTGCTGGATGGTAGAGGAGCAGTTTTTTCACATGGTGGGAGAATTCAGTTGCAGTTACAGCCTGTCGCCACTAGATGGGGGGTCGAGAGCCGCGTGGTCTCAGCTCTCCGCCTTCGGGCAAGATGGCGGCACCCAGTGCGCTTTGCCGGGGTGGGGGCAGGGGCAGTTTCTCTCACTCACCGATCTGGATTCGATCAATTCTGTTCTCTGGTCTCCCAGGGCCCTGCGTTTATGGGGTCCCCGCCCATAGAAGCTTTCCCCCTGTCAGCGGCTTTCCACTGTACCGGAAGTCCTAGACGATCCCCTGGTCATGCGGCCCCTCCCCCGCTCCTTCCCAGACCCGCGTGGCGATCCCAGTTTCTAGGGGATGGAGCGATGTTCTCTCTTACCCCATTCCAGCTCCTCCGAGGCGGGCAGTAGGGGCTCCGTCTTCTGTCTTTTGATACTGTAGGTCTCTGAGTCCTGGCATTAGGTTCATTAGCTGAAATTCAGGGTTTTTTTTTTTTTTTTCAGTCCTTTGTTGTACTTTGGAGGGGAGAGAGTCCTGGGTCAGCTCACCCTGCCATTTTGCTCCGCCTCCTCTCCCAATATCCTTTTCTAACTTTATCAGTACTTTATTCTTTTTGATGCTGTTATAAATGAAATTGATTTTTTAACTTCCTTTTCATATTGTTCATTGTTAGCATATAAAGATTCAATTGATTTTCATGTGTTGACTTTCTATCCTGCTATTTTGCTGAATTCACTATTATTTCTAACAATTTTTTTGGTGAAATCTTTAGTTTTCTACATATAAGATCATATCATCTGCAAGCAGAGATCATTTTACTTCTTCCTTTCCAAATTAGATGTCTTTTATTTCTTTTTCTTGCCTAATTGTTCTGGCTAGAACTTCCAAAACTACATTGAATAGAAGTGGTGAAAGCAGGCATTCTTGCATTTTTCTTGATCTTAGAAGAATAGCTATGGGTTTTTCATATATGGCATTTATTATGTTGAGGTAGTTTCCTTCTATCCCTAGTTTGTTGAATGTTTTTATCATGAATGTGTGTTAAATTTTGTCAAGTGCTTTTTCTGCATCAACTGAAATGATCATGTGGTTTTTTGCGTTCATTCTGTTAATGTAGTGTATTACATTGATTACTCTTCATATATTGAACCACCCTTTCATTCCAGGAATAAATCCCGCTTGGTCATGGTGGATAATCCTTTTAATGTGCTGCTGAATTCAGTTTGCTTGTCCCTCTTTTTTTATTTGTCTATTTCTTCTTTCTACCTTCTTTTGATTTATTTGAACTTTTTTAGTTTTCCATTTCAATTTATCTATTTGGTTTTGACTATATCTCTTTGTATAATTGTTTTAATGGTTTCTGTAGGGATTGCAAAGCACATACTTAAATTTTTACAGTCTAGTTAGAATTGAAATTTTGCCATTTCATTTGGTATGTAGAAATCTTAACACCTTATGAGTCCTTTTACTCTCTCCTTTTTATCTTAGAGTTATTTTATCTTAGTATTACATCTACATATATTGAAAACTCCATCAGACCATATTATAATTTTTTCCTTTCAACTGTCATATATATTTTAAAGAACACAAGAGAAGACTAGTATTTTATACTTACCTAGATATTTACCATTTCTGTTCTTTCTTCATTCTTGATATTTAAAATTTCCATCTTGTATCATTTCCTGTCTGTCCAAAGAGCTTCCTTTAACAGTTATTTTAGAGCATGTTTGCCAGCAATGAATTCTTAGTTTTTCTTCACCTATGAATGCCTTTATTTTCCCCACATTTCTGAAGAATATTTTTTGCTGAATACAGAATTCGGGGTTGACTTTTCTTTTCTTTCAGCATTTTTAAAATGTTGTGAGAATTCCTCTTGGCCTCTACAATTTCTTATGCAAAATCTGCAGTCATTCAAATTATTGTTTCTGTATGAGTAATACATCATTTTTCTCTGGCTGTTTTCAAGATTTTTTTATCTTTAGTTTTTAGCAGTTTGATTACAAAGTGTTTGTGTATGGATTTCTTTAGGTTTATCCTGTTTAGGATTTGCTTGACTTCTTGAATTTGTAGGTTTATTTTTTTATCTAATTTAAGAAGTTTTCAGCTATCATGTCTTCACATATTTTTCAGGGCTGTACTCTTTCTCCTTTCCTTCTGGGACTTTCATGACATAAATGTTAGACCTTTTGGGAATGTCCCACTGTTGAGTTTCACCTGCAGACATCTTTCCTACTTGCTAAAGACAGTTCTTCTCTCCACCAGGTGGGTTTTGGCCTCCTTGACCCAATGGGCCTTTTGCAATCCTCTCAAAACTCAGAGATTGGCATGAAAACCCCACTGAGAACCCTGTGGTGTTTTGAGGTGGTGTACATGGGAGGAGGATGTGGAGGCATAACCAGGGTCCCAGGAGGCTCTAAGCCGTGCCTTCTGGAGGCATCACTGGGCCCAGATCTGTGAGTTCACTGGGTGTTGGCCTTAGCTTATCTGCTCCTCACCTTGCTCAGGTAGGTGCATGGGGGAAGCATAGTTTGGATAAGCCAAGTAGCTCAGAGGTTAACATCTGAGGGGCCTCCAGAATGATTAGAAAGTTCTGGACTCTCATTTGCTAAAACGCTCCTACGAGGAAAAATAGGCTTCATGAAAATATGTTAAACTCAAAAGTTCATTTGGTATTCCCCCAACAATGGACTGATCTGTTTGCATAACTTCCCTGAATGCAGCCACTAAGATACATAAGAACTATTTAACTGTTAGAGAATAATTAGCTTAAAACAGTTATTAGCAGGCTTATTCTAAGCCCCTGGAGTATTAGATAATGCAATCATTCTACTTGAAAACTTTATTCTTTACTAGTATTACTTCATGTAGACAAAATGCTGCAGAAACCTGCACCAGGCCTCGTGAATTCCTCCCCCGCTGCTCTGGCCACCTTGGTTAACAATGACCTATGGTGCAGCTGGGAACCTGCCTCCACCCTCATTCCTCCTTTAAGTATCTTGGGACTGGAGAACTGGACACAACAGCTCCAAAGGTCACAGGTGCAGGGTCACCCACACGATAGTCCCCTACTCCCCAAGATAATCAGACCCTCAAGTTCTTTCATTCTGAAAACAAAATTATTATAAAATGTAACACATGTTCATTGTAGAAAATTTGAAATATACAGAAAAGCAAAAAGCAGAAAATGCAACTTTTAATCTTACTTTTTATCTTTACTCAGTGATAACCACCATTAAAACTTTGATGTCATCTACCTATCTTTCTATATACTTAAAAAAATAATAATCCCCTATTGTTGGACACTCAGGTTGTTTTCAATGTCCTGCTAAAGAATTCCTGCTAACATTTTTGCTCACATCTTCTATTATTACCTTAGGATAGATGTCGTTTCAAGGAATGTCATTACTGAGTCAAAAAGTGCACATTTTTAGAGCTTTTTATTCAAAGCTGACCTCCAGAAAAATTGTATCTATTTACTCTCCTTTCAGCAATGTGTGAGACTGCCTGTTTCCTTAGACTCTTACTAGTACCAGGAATTGTAATTTTTTAAAAAAGTCATAGTTTGATACATGAAAAATTTGCATTCTTTTGATTATTGGTAAAGTTGAGCACACTTTTATGAGATTCTTCTTCCTTTGCATTTCTTTATTCTGAGTTACCTGTCTCTGTCTGTTGTTCATTTTCCCATTGGATATTCTTTATCTTTTTTTGTAGATTTATAAAAGCACAACATATAACAAGGAAATCAATCTTCTGTCTATCATGTAAGTCACAAATACTTCCCTCAGACTGTTGTGTGTATTTTAATTTTACTATCTTTTTTGGCCTACATTTCTACCTCAAGGGCCCTGAGAGCTGCATTTCCAGCCTCTAGGCTCTTGCCGGAGGAGGATCCCATCTGTAGATCTTCCAATCCCATCTGTAGATCTGCTTCACTGATCACATCATTAATAGCTCTGGATCAATTTCCTTTCCATACTCAATCTGCGTATTCAACAAACATACATAGCTCATCTGACATGTGCAGGCACTTGGGCTAGGTGTTAAAGCATATTATTTCCAGTTCACAATGTTTCCTGTAGCCTAAGGAGAAAGAATCTGGTGGGAAACCATGGGGGTGAGAATGAGTATTTAGCGAACACCTCCTGCATGCCAAGCTCTGTGCTGAGCATTTTGTCCACTGTCTCGCATTTAACCCGCACAACAATTTTCGAGGTAGGTATTTGTGATGGTACATTTTATGTCAACTTGATTGGGCCGTGGGCTGCCCAAATATTTGGTTAAACATTTCTGCGTGTGTCTGTGAGGATGTTTCTGAATGAGATTAGCATTTGAATTGGTACACTGAGTGAAGCAGACTGCCCTCCCCAGTGTGGGTGGGCCTCATCTAATGTGTTGAAGGCCTGAATAGAATAAAAGGCTAGTAAGAAAGAATTCTCTCTCTGCTGAAGTGTCTTTGAGGTGGGACATTGGTCTTCTCCTGCCTTCAGACTTGGACTCAGACCAGAACTTACACCATTGGCTCTCCTGGGTCTGGACTTCTCAGCTTCCATACCACATAAGCCAATTCTTTATAATAAATCTCTTTACATATGTATTTTATACATGTATATTTATATATGTGAAATTTATATATAAAAATATATATACATATATGTATGTGTATATATATATCTATCCATCTGCTATTGGTTCTGTTTCTCTAAAGAACCCTAATTGCCCCCACTTCACAGATGAAGATATGGAGGCTCAAAGAGTTTCACTCACTTAACCTAACGTCACCCAGTTGGTAAGCAGCAGAATGGACACTTTGTCTGTTTGGCGCCAAAGCCCATGATCCTGCATTCCACGTGGGCCCTGGGGACGGTGCACTTCGGCAGGGCTGGGATCAACGGAGGTGAATGAGGTGAGTCATGAAAGTGCAAGGTCAGATCTTGCCTTTATTTAAAAGTTTGATGTTTTACACATCATGGATTTTTGCATTAATTTTTATTTTAAAAATATATTGCATTAAAATATTTTTTCTCTTCAGTGTTGAATTTTTTGCCCCCGTCCCTTAAATTTTCTGCCCAAGTGAGCGCTTCACTTACCTCACTGTAAAGGAGAAGGATCTCCATTCTTTTCAAAAAAGTAAAGGTGGAGAGCTGGGAGGTGTGAATTTGGTGAACTGAGTGCAGACCGGGGTCAGAGATCTGGGTTTAGATGGGTTCCCAACGGTGACTGTGCGGCTCTGAGCAGCATGCTTGACCTTTCTGTGCCTCTTGACCTGTCAGCAGCAGATCTACTTCTCCTTGCCTCAGAAGCAGGACTGGAAAATGAACATGGTGCTCAATATGCCCGTTCTTGGAGTTCTGTAGAAGAAAGATGTTCCAAATAAATGCACACGATTTTGACGTTTGGTGATGAGCAGTGTTCTAAATTATCACAGCGTACATAGCATTTTGTTTAAAAGGCACACTTCATTCCCAGCCCAGGCTTCCAGCAGGCAGGGGTGGTTAGACAAGACGTTCCAAGGCTCAGGATAGTGGGAGAAAAAAGCCTCTGTGTTCAGGCTGCCTCCCCCAGCCCAGAAGCAAGCCTTCTGGGGAGTGGTCTGTGTTTCTATGATGGGAGGGAGAGGGGGCTGGGTGGGGGACCTGAGGGGAGGCCACTTTTTAGCGCTCTGACCGGAGAGACCTGCCCAGGCTGCTCACTGAGGTGAGGTCTGCGCAGTTCGCTCAGGGCTCCCACATTCTCCATCCATATTCTAACCATTCTCCCCTCCAAGACACATTCCCACTCCCCCTGCCTGGAAGGCAGCCTGACAGCTAATCACTCTCCCACCCACTTTGTCCACTCCAGCGGCCACATGACTGAGGGGAAATGGCAAGAAACTTGAGTCCTGAAACTGGGCCCAACTGATAGGGCCGGGTTCCTGGAATCGCAGCAGAGAGGCGGCCGGCGGGGTTGGGGCCAGCCTTCCCAGGGCTTGGGCTCCATCCTGCGTGGCGGGGTTTCAAAGTCCATGCAGGCCCCAGCTGGGCTGCCTGCCTCCCACAGAAAACAAAGAAATCCAGGCCCGAAGGCCCGCTCCTCACCCAGGGCGCCCTCCCCATCCCACAGCCTGAGGGACTCTGCCTGCTCCTAATCTCCCTTGCACAGACACTCTCCTCCCTCAGGGCACATTCCCTTGGAGCACAATTGCTTGTGCCCTTACTTGCCTTAGAGGGGCAGAATCTGGTCAGCACGCAGTTTGTCTCACCCTTCTTTAATAGTAATAGCTGCCACTTGCTAAGCACTTTCTCCATAGCATTATCTTATTTGTTCCTCACTCTGGGCAGTAGGCACTATTATCATTACCATTCTACAGAGGGAGAGACTGAGGCTTCAGGGAGTAAAGTAACTTTCCCAAGGTCACTGGTAAGTGGCCCCAAGAGTTAAGCCTGTGTCTGTTTATTACCAAAGCCAGCGCACTGAATCAGCAAGCCAGGGGTTTCAGACACCTTGGACGACAGGGGTCAGACTGGAGGAGTAAATGAGAGACGAGGAGCAGGTAGGATTTACTGTAAGCTGGGAGGTGCATGTCTGTCTGAGGGAGAAGGCATTCCACCTCTTTAGCTGATTTTGCCATGTGGAAATGCAGGCCCACTGCGGCCAGCTGAATTTTTCAAAAAGAGTTTGATGAGCTGGCCCTGTGGCTGAGTGGTTAAGTTCGCGTGCTCCATTTTGGCGGCCCAGGGGTTTGCCGATTCAGATTCTGGGCGCAGACATGGCACTGCTCATCAGGCCACGCTGAGGCAGCATCCAATATGCCACAACTAGAAGGACCCACAACTAAAATATACAACTATGTACTGTGGGGATTTGGTGCGAAAAAGCAGAAAAAGAAAAAGGAAGATTGGCAACAATGGTTAGCTCAGGTGCCAATCTTTATTTTATTTTTATTTTTTTTAATAATCTTTTTATTTATAGCTTTTTTTTTTTGAGGAAGATTAGCCCTGAGCTAACATCTGCTGCCAATCCTCCTCTTTTTGCTGAGGAAGACTGGCCCTGAGCTAACATCCATGCCCGTCTTCCTCTACTTTATATGTGGGATGCCTACTACAGCATGACTTGCCAAGCTGTGCCATGTCCGCACCTGGGATCCGAATCGGCGATCCCCAGGTCGCCAAAGCGGAAAGTGCACACTTAACTGCTGTGCCACCAGGCAGTCAGGTGACAATCTTTTTAAAAAAAAAGTTTGAAATCCATATTTTTAGGTGAAATGTCCTGATTTTTAAATTTGGGCAACTAGTTAAAAATAAAAGCAAAACAAACAAATTATGTAGCCTAAACAATAGAAGTCGTTGAGTCAGATATTGCTCATGATCTAGCAGTTTGCAACTTCTGTTCCATATAATTGCACCACACTGTGCTCCATGCATATTCAGTGTACAGTGAATGTTTGTTACATTAAATGGAAAATAAACTAGCCCTACTTTTGAGGACAGCTGTATCTTAGGGTGAAAAAAAAAGTACAATCTCAAATATTCTTAAGAATGCATAACTTTAAATGACATGGCTTTGGTGTCACCTGCTCGGGCAGCATACGACCAGTGAGATGGTATGTTCATCAGATGCTCTGCAATGAATCCTCCTCCTGAGTATCCAGAATGAGACCATGTCCTGGAAGGAAGGACATGTTTCTGCGGTGCTTGGCCCTGCAAAGACTTGGCTCCTCTGAGCGGTCCTCTTCCTCTCCCTATCTCTTACCTGTGGAAGCATCCCAAGACAGCCCTGGAACCTCAGCAGCTCTCTCTCTGTCTCATCTTCCAGAAAGGGCTCTCAGCCCCTCTCACAGATTCGACTGTCACCTCTACACCTCACCCATGCCCAAAGCCAAGTTCACTATCTTTCTCCCAGAATCAGCATGCCCACCCTCCAGCTGGCCTCATTTCAGTCACTTGCACCATCATTCTTCTGCTTGGGCAGCTCCCAATCCCAGCCTCATTCTTGAATCTTTTCTCTTTCCCTCCTTCATCAGTCAGCCCCAAACCCTCAGCCAATGTTTCATTCCACCTCTCATCACGTCATACCTGGCCACTGCTGTATGCTTTTAACTGAGGTAACTGGGATCATATTTGGAGATATTAACTGAGGTTCCCCCCATTCCTTATTTTTTTTCCTGTGGCCCTCCTACATTCAAACTAGACTGTGAGGCATCCATCAATTGCTTCAAGACAGAGTGGTTAAAGATTAGCAAAACAGTCAAGTTCAATTTGAAATTCAAAGCCAGCAATCAGGTTTGAGGACCAGGGGCTCAGTCCCTTCTTTCCCCAGAACATAAATATTCCCTATGCTGGCATTGGGGAAGATATGGAAAGGAGCAGACTGGTGGGTTTCTGAGAAGAAGCCCTGAGCTTTCCTCCTACACCCAGGCTGAGCCCTAGATAGATTTGGGGGCCATTTCAGAACAGAGGAAATGTCTCATTTTCCAGGAAGGAGCCCAGCACAGCCCAAGCGCTGAGGAGTAGAAATGGGTACATAGGGTATCTGGAAGACATGAACTCAACTGTCTTCCCAGAGTCTCCTGTGGCCCCCAGGAGGTGTGGGATGACAGCTAGATTTCCTTAGGTTCCCAAGAGAGGAAAGAAAGAGCTAAGGGCTAACCGAAAAAAGGCCCTCTGGATGAAAGCAAAGGAGGCCATACACAGCTGCTACCTCCTTGGCTCCATGACTGCGGGCCTGCCAGGAGGAGGAGCATCTCAGCAGGTGCCGGGGTGGACAAATGACCACCACCCACCTGACTCCCCTTCCCAGAGCCCCCTGCCCATCATTGTAGCCCTGCCCCAAGACCCTAGAATTCATACACAATCTTGCGGGGAGGGAGGAAATGGGGCAAAATTAAATTTACACCCCTACCCTCAGAGAAGAGGAAACATAATATGGGAATTGTAGAAAAATACAGTTGTATTTCTTATGACTCGACCTTGTGTCCTGAAATTCATAAGTGCTCTTTGCCTCTGTTCTCTCCGTATTCCAAACTATTCTGTATTCTGCAGCTAGATTAATTTTCCTAAAATACCACTTCATACTTTTGTGGATTCAAAGAGTAATTATTGAATGGCTACAGTGAGCCAGGAGCTCTGTTAGTGGATTAAAAACCTTAAATGGAATGTAATAAAAAAGATGTATGATAACATTGCACCGAGATGCCATTTATCAAGCAAAAATCCAAAAGTCTGACAACATACTCTGTTAGAGAGGCTGTGGGGAAGCAAGCACTTAATACATTGCAACTGGAAATGCAAAATGGTACAACTCCTATGGAAGGGAATTTGGCAATATCAAGCAAAATTACGTTTGTATTTGCCCTTTGAACAGCTATGCCACTTGTAAGAATCTATACCAAAGAAACATTGGTGAAAGTATGAAGGGATGTGTACATAAGGCTATTAATTGCAGCACTATTTATAATAGCAAAGAATTGGAAGTAACTCAAATGCCTATAATAAGGGACTGGTTAAGTAAATTATGGAGTTTATTACTATTAAAACACACAATAGATTACCATGCAGCTATAAAAAGTAATGGAAATACTTCTACATACTGCTGTGGGGTGATCTTCAGAACATATTATTAAATGGAAAAAAAAAGTGCAAAATACCATGTATAGTAGGTTACTGAGAAAGGGGAGATTATCTGATTATATATTCACATTGCTTATATATTTTTTAAATGCAAGGTAACAAAAACTAATAATGGTTACTTATAGATGAGAGAGGAAATAAAATGGAGTAGACAAGAATGAAAGCAAGACTTCTCCAAATGTACCTGGTTTTACGGATTTTTGCCTTGGAGCAATGGAAATGCTTTACATAATTATAAAACAAAATGAATCAAATTAAAACTACAATGCTTAAAAATTGAAAGTAAATAAAACAATTAAGCCTATGTATCAATTTGGTGGCTTAATCACATAGGCAAGAATTATTTCAAATGACTTTAAAACACAGTGATTTGATTATGCAACCTTAGTGAGATACAGCCTAAGGATTAAAAAAAAACACTGAATAGAAATATTAAACTGTTTTTCAGTAATTATATTAATAATGTTTCTACTGTTATTCTGAAATATATATGTAATAGGATAAAGCAAATAAGTAATTCACTTTAGGAGTAAAGATTTTCAGAATAAGAGAAGAGAGATACAAATATAAAATTAAAGAAGTTAAGTAAAAACCATGTAGTTTTAAATTTGAATTGGAAATCTCAGCATGAGTCCAGGATATATTTTCTCTTTAAAAGAAAAGAATACTTATTTCCCTTCTCTGTCTGCTGAAAGACCTAGAGACAATGACCTACCTAGAAATAATGAGCAGCCCTAGGGCCCAGGTTGTTGTCTCTAAATACCATTTCCCACTCAAAGGAATCTGAGCTCTTTGTGAAATGGCTGATTTCAGGTCTGGAGCAGGAAATGTACACAAAGAGCCTGGAAAGCAAGGAAGATATTAAAGATACAAAGATCGTACAAAAAGGACTCAGGAGCCAACTTGAAGAAGCTCCCATTGACAAAAGATGGGACAATCTGAGCATCAAAATGAATAGTAAACACAATGGAGTAAAACATATCAAAAATACTAAAATCCATGAGTTTGTAGTAGTAAGAAACTAATTGGTCACCTTTGGAATATACTAGGAAACTAATTCGTTATTTTGAAAACATAAATAAAGAAAAAGAATTAAAAATTTATTCTACCTTTTCAGGTAGTCAAATAGTTGATGTGGGAAACGTCTTTATAGAGGAATTCTATAAATGAAGAAGGAATTACAGAATCAGAATATCACTGTTAGTTAGCTCCCAATGTTATAACGGGACTAGGCAATATCAATGGTTGCTATCCCAATATACTATCTCTATATCAACAGCTGCTAAGACTGCTGGGTGAAAAACTGATGGAGAACTTCATAATGAATGAATCAGGCTGATAATACCTGAACCCAATGGTCAATCTTAAGATGACAAAAAGAGAGATGACCAAGCATTGCATGCCTCCTGATGTGATGCATTTAGAAGCACACACCACCACTTATGAAATATTCCTCCAAAAATAAGTTAGAACCCAATAGCTTAGATCCACATCTCCCATGACACCCCTTCATGATTCCTTCAAGCATATCTGATTCTTTTCCTTTGTTCATATAATTTCCCCCTACCCAAAGTATTCTCCTCTCTTTTCTGCTTATGGGTATTTCACCCTTCCTTCTATCCCCAGACCAAGTTTCACATTCTCCATGAAATCTTTCCTAACCACTTCAGCCCACTGTGATTCTTTCCTCTTCTTCACATGGTTCATATTATCTGTAATGCTCACTTGGCACTTTGAAACGACATCTCTAGGTATAACTGTCTTCCCAAGTAGACTGAAGGACTCTTGACAATAGGGACTCTGTCTCATTTATACATTCTTCCCTTCGCCACAGATCCTGATACAATGTTTACATACAAGTATGTATTTGCTGCTGATGATGTTAGTTGAAGATTCAAATACACCATATTATTCAGATCTCTTTTTACAGTGACAGAAACCCAATCAATGTAGCTTAAGTAAAAATAAATTAACTGTCTCACATAGTCAAATTACAGGAAGAACATGGGTAGTGCTAGCCCTGAAGGATGACTGCTACCAGGGACTAGATTTGCAGGACGCACTGTTATCCCATTCTCTACTACGGCAGATAGTCCTTTCCAGGTGACAGGGAGCACACCTGTGGAAATCTTCCTACTCCATAGCTCTCTGCTTAGTTCCAATTCCTAGGGAAGTTCCTAGGGAAGGACTCTGATTGGTCTGGCTTGGTTTAATGCCCACCCCTAGACCAACCCCCACAGCCAGGGAGTGAGATGGAACTCCTATTGGGACTATATGTTAAAGATAGTGAGAGGAACAATTGCTCCCTAAAATGTGCCAAATGCCACCAGAAGAAAGGAGAGGAGCTGGACAGATAAACCATGAGGTGTCTACACTATGAGTCAATAATATGTCCACTATGTGAGCCACTTGAGAGAAAGGCTTTTCTAGTTTACTAAGATATTTAACTACCCATTCCTATGGATTGTAAATCTGCAAGTCTCTGACTTTCGTTAAGTCAAAGAGAACTAGACATTGAATCTACCTACTATGCACCATCCACTGTTCTAGGCATAAAGCAGTAAACAAAAAGAAGAAATCCCTGTCTTCATGAAGTTGGACATGACAGACAATAAATAAACAAATAAGTAAATACAGAGTATGATAACGTTGATAAGTGCTATGGAGAAAAACAAAGTAGGAAATGAGGATAGAAAGTGCTAGGATAAGAAGAGTTTTCAGTTTTGAATAGAATGGTTGGGGAAGTTCTCAATGAGAAGGTGACATTTGAGTGAAGACCTGAAGGAGATGGAAAGAGCCAACCATGCAGCCATCTGGGGAAAAAGAGATCTAACAAATGCAAAGACTCTGAGGTGGGAACAAGAGAGCCAGTTTGTCTGCAGAAGAGCATGAGAGAGGAAAAGACATCAAAGAGGTAATGAGGGGCCAGCTCACACAGGGCCTTGTGTATTAGAATAAGGACTGGCACTTATTTTGAGTGAGACAGGACATCACTAAGCAGAGGAGTGACATGATCTTACATTCTTCATGACCCCCACTTTCTCCCCAGCATTGATTTTTAGAACTGCAGTTTAACATATGCCCTTGGAGTACCCTCACAGCTGATAAAAGAACTAGTCATAATTGGAGCACCTTTGCATTTTCAATAAAATTCTTTCCACTCATTTACCATTTCTGTTACTCTCCTTTCACTTTTTTTTTTAGATTTTTTTTTATATTAATGTTATGATAGATTACAACCTTGTGAGATTTCAGTTGTACATTATTGTTAGTCATGTTGTGGGTACACCTCTTCCCCCTTTGTGCCCTCCCCCCACCCCCCCTTTTCCCTGGTAACCACCGATCAGATCTCCTTGTCAATATATTAACTTCCACCTATGAGTGGAGTCATATAGAGTTCGTCTTTCTCTGACTGGCTCATTTCGCTTAACATAATACCCTCGAGGTCCATCCACGTTGCTGTGAATGGGCCAATTTTGTCTTTTTTATGGCTGAGTAGTATTCCATTGTGTATGTATACCATATCTTCTTTATCCAATCATCAGTTTCTGGGCATGTAGGTTGGTTCCACGTCTTGGCTATTGTAAATAATGCTGCGATGAACATAGGGGTGCAAGGGACTCTTGGGATTTCTGATTTCAGGTTCTTAGGATAGATACCCAGTAATGGGATGACTGGGTCATAGGATATTTCTATTTTTAACTTTTTGAGAAATCTCCATACTGTTTTCCATAGTGGCTGTACCAGTTTGCATTCCCACCAACAGCGTATGAGGGTTCCTTTTTCTCCACAACCTCTCCAACATTTGTCGCTCTTGGTTTTGGATGTTTTTGCCAGTCTAACAGGTGTAAGGTGATATCTTAGTGTAGTTTTGATTTGCATTTCCCTGATGATTAGCGATGATGAACATCTTTTCATGTGTCTATTGGCCATATTTATATCTTCTTTTGAGAAATGTCTGCTCCTGTCCTCTGCCCATTTTTTGATCGGGTTGTTTGTTTTTTTGTTGTTAAGCTGTGTGAGTTCTTTGTATATTATGGAGATTAACCCTTTGTCGGATAAGTGGCTTGTAAATATTTTTTCCCAATTAGTGAGCAGTTTTTTTGTTTCAATCCTGTTTTCCCTTGCCTTGAAGAAGCTCTTTAGTCTGATGAAGTCCCATTTGTTTAATCTTTCTATTGTTTCCCTCAACTGAGGAGTTATAGTGTCCGAAAAGATTCTTTTGAAACTGATGTCAAAGAGTGTACTGCCTATATTGTCTTCTAGAAGACTTATTGTTTCAGGCCTAATCTTTAGGTCTTTGATCCATTTTGAGTTTATTTTGGTGTGTGGTGAAAAAGAATGGTCAATTTTCAATCTTTTGCATGTGGCTGTCCAGTTTTCCCAGCACCATTTGTTGAAGAGACTTTCTTTTCTCCATTGTAGGCCCTCTGCTCCTTTGTCGAAGATTAGCTGTCCATAGATGTGTGGTTTTATCTCTGGGCTTTCAATTCTGTTCCATTGATCTGTGGACCTGATTTTGTACCAGTACCATGCTGTTTTGATCACTGTAGCTTTGTAGTATGTTTTGAAATCGGGGATTGTGATTCCGCCAGCTTTGTTTTTCTTGCTCAGGATTGCTTTAGCAATTCGTGGTCTTTTGTTTTAGGATTCTTTGTTCAATTTCTGTGAAGAATGTTCTTGGGATTCTGATTGGGATAGCATTGAATCTGTAGATTGCTTTAAGTAGTATGGACATTTTAACTATGTTTATTCTTCCAATCCATGTGCATGGAATGTCTTTCCATCCCTTTATGTCGTCGTCAATTTCTTTCAAGAAAGTCTTGTAGTTTTCATTGTATAGCTCCTTCACTTCCTTGGTTAAGTTTATCCCAAGGTATTTTATTCTTTTCGTTGCGATTGTGAATGGGATTGAGTTCTTGAGTTCTTTTTCTGTTAGTTCATTGTTAGTGTATAGAAATGCTACTGATTTATGTATGTTGATTTTATACCCTGCTACTTTGCTGTAGTTGTTGATTATTTCTAATAGTTTTTCTATGGATTCTTTGGGGTTTTCTATATAGCAGATCATGTCGTCTGCAAACAGCGAGAGTTTTACTTCTTCATTACCTATTTGGATTCCTTTTATTTCTTTTTCCTGCCAAATTGCTCTGGCCAACACCTCCAGTACTATGTTGAATAGGAGTGGTGAAAGTGGGCACCCTTGTCTTGTTCCTGTCCTCAGAGGGATGGCTTTCAGTTTTTGTCCATTGAGTATGATGTTGGCTGTGGGTCTGTCATATATGGCCTTTATTATGTTGAGGTACTTTCCTTCTATACCCATTTTATTGAGGGTTTTTATCATAAATGGGTGTTGGATCTTGTTGAATGCTTTCTCTGCATCTATTGAGATGATCATGTGGTTTTTGTTTTTCATTTTGTTGATGTAGTGTATCACGTTGATTGACTTGTGGATGTTGAACCATCCCTGTGTCCCTGGTATAAATCCCACTTGATCATGGTGTATAATCTTTTTGATGTATTGCTGTATTCGGTTTGCCAGAATTTTGTTGAGGATTTTTGCATCTATGTTCATCAGTGATATCGGCCTGTAGTTCTCCTTCTTTGTGTTGTCCTTGTCAGGTTTGGGGATCAGAGTGATGTTGGCTTCATAGAATGTGTTAGGGAGTACTCCATCTTCCTCAATTTTCTGGAATAGTTTGAGAAGAATAGGTATTAAGTCTTCTTTGAATGTTTGGTAGAATTCTCCGGAGAAGCCGTCTGGTCCTGGACTCTTATTTTTGGGGAGGTTTTTGATTACCGTTTCTATTTCCTTACTTGTGATTGGCCTATTCAGATTCTCCATTTCTTCCTGATTCAGTTTGGGGAGGTTGTAGGAGTCTAGGAAGTTGTCCATTTCTTCTCCTTTCACTTTTGATGTTCTGAGTTTCCAGCTAGTATCGTTTTTCATCTATCTGGAGAACTTCGTTAGCAATTCTTTTTGAGCAAGTCCATCGGCAACAAATTCTCTTCATTTTTCTTCTTCTGAGAATGTCTTTATTTTGCTTTTAGTCCTGACATGTCTTTTCGCTGGCTCTAGCATTCTGGAATGACATTTCTCTTCTTCCAGCACTTCAAAAATGTTGTC